>NC_048219.1:192542608-192738165 GCF_002007445.2 Ailuropoda melanoleuca
GAGGGGCGGCAGGCGGGTGGGCGGGGTGGGAAGGTGGAGCACGGCCTCCCCAGCCACACTCCGCAATGAGGAAGTTCTCGGCCGCGGCTGGCTTCCTTTCCCTCGCTGAGCTCCTGAAACAGGAAGTCGGTCAGGGAGCTGGTGGCAGCAGCGGGGCCACGGCGAGGGGACAGACAGACGGCGGCTCCTGCTCTCAGTGCAGGGACCTCAGCTCCCGTCGGTGGCGCGTCGGTGCTGCGGTGGCCGCCGGCCCGGCCCGGGAGGCCCGTGGCCGCCATGGTCCCCTGCTGGAACCATGGCAACATCACCCGCTCCAAGGCCGAGGAGCTGCTGTCCAGGACTGGCAAGGACGGGAGCTTCCTCGTGCGCGCCAGCGAGTCCATCTCCCGGGCCTACGCGCTGTGTGTGCTGTAAGTGGGCCGCCCGCAGGGCCCCGGGGAGGGGAGGCCAGCTCTGGCCTCGCGCCCACGCGGGGACACGTTGTCTTCACGTCATGGGATGCGTGGACCCGTCTTGCGTGTTGCCCAGATTTGTTGGTGGGTCCAGCTGAGGCCCACCGTGGGCCCCCGGGGGCCTTGGAGCTCAGGTTTTTCCGTCCTGGAGCCCTCCAGGGTCACCCGGAGCCTGGTCACCCTTGCCCGCTGCCCGGGAGCGGGGGTGCCAGGGGCCGGGAGGGGGGTCTCCAGACTCTGGGAGGCAGGCAGAAGCTCAGGGCTCCAAGGCGGTGGCTGTGTTAGAAAGTGGGTTGGTCAGCTCAGGTGTGGGGCAAAGATGCCCAGCTTGGAAACCCTCATGGAGAACAGATGTGGCAAGAGAGGACATTTCCAGAGCCTAGGCATTGGGTGCCTGGAGGAAACCCTTGTTCCGGGAGCCAGAAGAATATGGGGTGGGTTCACTCAAGAAAGAGCTTTCGGTTCACCCAGAAGTTGCATTCAGGCCCTGAGAGCAGAGGAAGTCACCATCACTGACAGCGAGAGCCTCTTCTCTCCCCACCTCAGCACTGGGCTGTGTCCCCCACACATTCTGGGCTCTCAGCCACCATCAGCCCCTCCCGCCCCGCCCCCATTTCACTCCACTCCCAGCTCTGGGATCTTGCCGAAACCTCCAGTTGTCTTAACATCGGAGGAAACAGCCACTTGCTGAAGGTTCCTTTTTAAAACACCCTTCTTGCCTTCGGCTCAGGGCGTGATCCCGGCGTTGTGGGATCGAGCCCCACATCAGGCTCCTCTGCTATGAGCCTGCTTCTTCCTCTCCTACCCCCCCTGCTTGTGTTCCCTCTCTCGCTGGCTGTCTCTATCTCTGTCAAATAGATAAATAAAATCTTTAAAAAAAATAAATAAATAAAAAAAATAAAACACCCTTCTTGGACCCATGTCTGAAGAAGGCCCTCGCCCCTGCAGCACTGCCATCTAACCACCCCTGCGAGGCTCAGGGCAGTGCCAGGGCACTATGGGGGACAGGCTGTCCCCCTGCACCTCTCAGGTACCATCCGTGGACTTGCAGAGAGTTCCCCCTGACCAGGCAGGAGGGGAGGGAGGTCACTGAACACAGACCTGTTTTGAGCATTGAACGTAAGCATTCGTCTTGGTGTTACCCATTCCATCCTTGTGGTGACCTGACGTGCAGGTCCCGGTATCACTCCCCTTTGCAGATGAGGAAACTGAGACTCGGATAGGTTCAGAGGCTGATGACAGTCCAAACCAGGGCCAGAGGCTGCACCCAGACAACTGGACCCTTGCCACCCCACTCCTAACCCTGTCAGGCCGAGTGGGAGCATAGGTTCCAGGGGACAGCAAGAGAAGCCAGGGTGCTGACAAGACACTGACCAGAGGCCCACCTCCCAAGGCCAACTTCCCACCCCCCCACCACTCACACTCAGGGGAAGGGACCCAGGACTTCACCACAGGCACTGCCCCCGTGGGCACCCACCAACAGGGCCTTGGAAAGGATGGGAAGACCCCTGACTGATTCCACTGGGCCCATATGGCTCTCTCTCTACTGCCGCCTGGACCTCAGTGGAAGACCGATGCTGTTGGGAGTTGGCTGTGAGCTGAGCCTCCCGCTGAGAGCTTCCAGGACCCTCCCAGTGGCCCCCTGGTCAGGGTGATCGGATTGTGCGCAGGTTATAGGGGCAGTCTCTGACTCCGCAAGGGCAGCACCATGGCAAGCCAGAGCCGGGGGCTGGGTCTAGAGGCCCTTGGGGACCTCTCATCCCATGGCCCTGGACTGCGGGTGAGTAGAAGGAGCTCTAAGAGGGTGAGGCCTTTGACTCCACTGCCCAGCTGGCTGGTGGCAAGCTGGGGTCCAGGCCTGGTTTCCCATATTCCTTCCTCCACCTCTCCTCCCCACTGCTCGTAGCCCTGAATTAGTCTCAGAGCTGCAGCAAATGCACCGGGTCTTCTTCTCAGGGAGGGCACCCATAGGGATGTCCGCTCTTCTCATCAAGCTCCCGTCCTCAAAGCCCTTTTAGGTCCAGACCCCAGGGCTTGGATTCCTCCCCGGGGCCCCTCCCTTTGGCTAGACCCAGGGCTCCCCTTTCCCCTCTGCTCTTCGAGGGAAGCCACCCTTCCGCCCCTGCGGGCTGCGGGATAGCGTGGGCCACCAAACTCTCCCCAAGCCTGGGAGACTTAACCCCCCTGCCACCTTTCATTTTGCCAATTAAGGAGATTTAAGAATGAAAAACTTAAAATGAACGACAACTACCCACCACCTTCCAAAGGCTTATTTCATGGAAGAAAGCATTCTGGAACACCAGAAAAAAAAAGAAAAGAAAAGAAAAGAAAAAAGCAGAAAAAGTGTACTCTTTAAAAAAAAAAAAAAGAGCCAGTCCTTTAAATCAAATTAGATTTAACTTCCCTGTGGCCTGGCGCAGACCTTGCCCCCATGCCATCCGGGTCCACGGCCTAGTGCTGGGAACCCTGACGGGGTGAAAAGCAGCTGTGCTTTCCTGTGTTTCACAAGTGCTGTCTGTCTAGAAGCCAGCTGGGAGTGCAGGGACCCCGGGTGGTGCAGCGGTGGGGTCAGGGCTCTCAGAGTGAGCCAGGCCTGCAGAAGGAAGCCACCAAGGCTTGCCCTCCTGCTTTAGACGTATCCTGGGAAAAAGGCGTCCTGGCCGGGCATGCCAAGACCTCCTTCTGCGTGTGCCCGGTGGCCGGAGCTCTCCCCAGCGCCCTCTGGTGAGTGAGGGGACAGTGGGGAAGCCCCAGCTGCTGGTTTGGGCAGCTGTGTTGGGTGCACCAGGAACTGTGTATGCCTTCTCCCCAGTGGCCTTGGTGCCCAGGTAAGAGAACAGGATTTGACTATTTAAATGAAACGAGGGAGGGGGCGACACCAAAAGACAAGGCTGCAATTCAGGGCCACCCACGTGATGAGAACGCACAGTCACCCCAGGCCTTGCAAACCCACATTTCCTCTCGAGAGGTCAGCCCTACCACCTGTCTCTGGGCAGGAAAGCTCAGCCCATTCCTTGGCAACTCAGAGAACCCTGCTTGAGGGAGACCCCAGAGGCCCTTCTTGGGCACAGGGAGCTGGAGGGAGAAGACCCCCAGGCATGGTTTGAGTCCAGCTCTGCCATCTTGTGGCAAGGGGCTTGAAAACATGAGGGACAACAGGCATTTCCAGATAGGGCCTGGGTCATCCTCCCCCACCCGACTCAAACCCACGACAGAGGTACCTGGAGGGGGCGTCCAGCCCATCTTGGATGGGGACGCTAAGAGGCTATCAAGCTCACTCCCTCCTCTCCTGCCAGGATGGCACCTCCACGTGGGGCCAGGGTACCTGTCAGGTGCTTTATGCTGCAGAACAGAGATACACCTTTGGGGATGGGGGTCCCTCCATGGAAGGGGCCGGGAGTCATCAGGGCCAGCCTCTCCTTGCTCAGCCTGCACAGGCAGACCTAGAACCATGGCCCAGCATTGTTGGGAATACAACCTGCCCAGTTGGGTGGCCTTCCCACCAAAGCACACTAGACAGAGTTGGTTTCCCTGCTGGGGGAGGGGAAGGCGTGTGTTGCCTTTGGTTCAGGAACCAGCGCCCCGTCCAGCCAGCTGTGGCAGGGTGGTAGTCTTGGCTTCCTCGGGACACAGCCCAGGCACACCCACAGTCTCCTTCCCAGGGACAGTGTACCAGGCAGCCTGGAGTGTGGCCTTGTTAGCACAACCCCAAAGATGAAGAAGCACCAGAAGGACACTGAGCCACCAGAAGTTCCCTCCTTGTTGGGATGATAGAGTGTGATGGGCGCCTTGAGGTGGGGTAAGCCCTAAGCCTTGTTCGCCTAACAAGAGGTGTTTGCTAACCTGTTCTAAAATTACCTGCAAAAGACTCATGAAGGCCTACTCTGTGCCGGGCTCCCTGTTCTAGACTCTCACCTGGATTAACTCACTGTCCCCGATGGCCTTTGGAGGAAGGACTGTCATTATCCCCGCTTTATAGATGAGGAAGCTGAGACCCAGAAGTTAGGTGACATGCCACGTTTACAGGACTGATAAATGGCAGGGTCAGGACTTGAACTCAGGCCGTTCTCTGGCAGGAGAAAGAGAAGGGAGCCAGCTAGCCAGGATGTGGGTAGGGTCAGGGAGGCCTGGAAAGGGGAGGTGCAGAGAAGGAACTTGGGAGGGCAGCAATGTCCAGGAGAGGCATAAAGCCATTTCCTGTGGTGTAAACTCGTGGATATAACCCCCCCCCTTCCTCCAATCCCCTTCCAAAGTTTGAGTCAAGTTTGCACTGCTCATTGATTATTTTTGTGCAAGGCAAAGAAATATTGGTTTTCATATCTGGTGTTGGCAGTAATTGGGGACAGGCACTGGCACAGACAGTCGGCAGCAGCCAGAGCTGGAGACCACAGGCTCTGGAAATCCAGTTTACGTAAGAGCTTGCCCAAGGGCAGCTCTTCGGAGTCTTCTTTCTGGATGCAAGACACGAGGGAGTGCTGTGCCTGTGAGGGCCTGTGTGTTGAACAGATCACTGGCATCTTCTATGTGAAGTGACTCAGGACGATCTGATAATGTTGAGCATCTCCAGGCTTTCTGTGCCCGGCCCAGCACTCCTTAACAACCCTTCCAGAACCAGTGCAGGCTCTGGCTTTCATGTGTTTTGCAAGCTGGCCTATCTGACGGGTTATGTTCACCTATGCACAGACCCTGGTGCTTCTCTGCTGAATGGTCCCCTCTCCCAGAATGTGAGCCCAGGCATGGGGAAGAAATGGCAGTGGTGCCATCCATGGCCATGGATGCCAGGCCTTCTTCCTTGCCCCAGCAATGGAGTAAGGGGAGGCCCGCCCTTCCTGCCTGAATCCATGCCATGAGACACAGTCCTTAGGGGTGAGCCCTCTGTGGTTGGCTACATCTGATGTGGGTTCAAACATTCATGAGACACTAACCTCCCTGTGCCCATCCAGCATCCTCATTGGTGAGATGCCCAGTCCTTGGGTTATAAACGGAATCATATATAATATGTGGCCTCCTGTGTCTGGCTGTTTTCACCTAACGTGATGCTTTTGACATTTGTCTGTGTTGTGGCCTGAGCATTGCTTTTTATGGCTAAATAATGGTCTGTTGTGTGGCTAGACCACATGTTATGTGTCCATTCATCAGTTGATGGACATGTGGGTTGTTTCCACTTTGCAGCTATTATGAACAATGCTGTTGTGAACATTCGTGTGCAAGCTTTTGTGTTTTCAGTGGTCTTGGGTGGAATTGCTGAGTCCTCCAGTAACTCTAGCTTTTGGTGGAACTGTCACCCTGCTTTCCACAGAAGCGGCCCGGTTCTATATCCCATCAGCCATGAGAGAGGGTTCTGATTCTCCTGCTTCTTCACCAAGCCTTGTTGTTATCTTTTTGGTAATAACCCTCCCAGGGGGTGTGAAGTGGCCTCTTATTGTGACTTTGAGCTGTGTTTCTGTAATGACCGATGATGTTGAGCTTCTTTTCATGTGTTTATTGGCTATTTCTCTATCTTATTTGGAGAAAGGTGTATTCAGATCCTCTGCCCATTTAAAAAAAATCAGATTATTTGTCCATCTGTTGTTGTCATTGGATTACTGAGAGGGTAAAATGGGAGAATGTGGGCAACATGTGTGACCCAAAGCCAGGCACATGTTACACACCCACTGAACACTGGCTATTTGTACAAGTCGTAGGGTGCATAGTGACATCTCAGATGCAGGGGAGTATGGGCCCGTCTGTGAAGAAAATTCCACAGCAGAAGGAAAGAGGAGTGCTTGGGCGGAGTGTCACGTCAAGAACTTCCTGGAGGCCTGTAAGAGCCTGCGGGAGACAGTGAGCTGTCCTGTGGGGCCTCCTCAGAGGAAGTGCTCGAAGAGATAAGGCAGGAAGAGCACTTGAATGGTGCAGGAGTGTCCAGTGGCTGCTGGGGCCAGGGTTGAGTGCCCGGAATCCTGAGGTAGAGAGGGGTCTGGGGCATGGATGCCAGGAAGAACCACCAGGTAGATCGAACATAAAGTCAAGAAGGAATGGCAGCCATCTTAAGAGTGATTAACTTGTTCCCATTTAGGAGGGAGATACTGAGGGAACAGAAGCCCCAAGGCTCTGAAGAGGGAGCCCAGCATGTGGACGGGATGGGGATAAGTGCTGGTAGCTGCAGTAGGCCTTGCCTGAGGGAAGTGGGGGGAACGAGCCCACAGTTCTGGGGACCAGATCTTTCCTTTCTCCCATGCTCACTTCACGCCCAAACAATTTGGGTTCAGTTACTTTTTTAAAATAACCCCTAGACAGGGCTGGCTCCAAAAGGGTCAGCTGGTCCAGCCCCCTTGCTTGCCAGCCAGGAACCTGGCCTCCAGAGAGGAGAGGCTTGTGAGGCCATCCCAGGTGTCCGAGTCCACATAGAAGTACATCTGCTGATAAGCACTGCCGTGTTCTTTCAAGTAACTTAAAAAATATAGTATTAAGTATATGTACAAAGAGTACAAAGTGTAAAGAAGGAGAATAATCACCCAATTGCCAAGAGACCAACATAAATACTGTGAATTTGTAGGTGTATGTTCTCACTCTCTCTTTGTTCCTCTTTTTCCATAGATAGGTAAATGTCTGTACTATATATGTAGCTATAACCATGTAATTTTGGTCTGTGTTTTTTAGCAATGTTCACATTTCCCGGTTAGTTAAAAAATTTTTTTCCTAAATGTCATATTTAATGGGTGCCAAAATTCTAGTATATGATGTACCACAATTTATGAAGTAACTCTTGTATTGTCAGACATTTAAGTTACCGGTAGTGTTCTGTTGTTATAAACATGATGGTGATGAAGGTCTTTGTGCAGAAATGTGACATTTCTGGTTATAGATTCCCAGGGGTGGAATTACCAGGTCAAAGGACTGAAAATTTTTTTAGGCTCTCGATACAGAACGACAAATCGCTTTCCAGAAATTTTGTTCCATTTAATGCTCCCGTTGGCTTTACAAAAGAGTGCTCACCTCATTCCAGTCTCCCTATTCTCAATATTTGCACTTAAAAAAAAATTATTACGTTGCAAGGTGAAAGGTGTTTAATTTCTGTTCCTTTTTCTTTGCATTTCTTGATGGCAGGCATAGTAAACTTGTTTGGTAGGACTGTTGACCTTTATAATTCCTCTTTGGTGAATGATCTGTCTATTCTCTTTACCATTTTTCTTTTGAAGCTGTGGTTTTTCCTGTTATCTATTTGCATGAACTCCTTAGATCACTTTTGTTGCCAATATTTTCACTGTGGTTTGCCTTTAAACTTTGTGATTTCTTTTACATTCAGAGGTTGTAAATTTTCATGAAGTCTATCAATCTTTTTTCCTTTGTGATTTTTTTTTTCTCCTTTGCTTTTCAATGTAAAGAGTCCCTCTGTGCATGGATATTCTGGGGTTTTTTGTTTGTTTTTGTTGTTCCAGTGGGAGGCGGGAGGGTTAGGACAGGGCCTGTGGAACTTGATAGACTTGGGCTAGGGATGACTCTGCCTGTCCAGCCTCCAGATTCTGTGGGGCCTTGATTTCCTCATCTGAAAACCAGGGCTAGGAACACCTATGTAGTAGTGTCCGTGGGTGGATTGAACAAATATGTATATCACATGCAAGGTAGTTGGCAAAAACAGATGGAGAAATGATAAGTTTTTGAGTTTTATTTCTGTTTTGTTTTGTCTTTTTACATTGAACACTTTGATCTTTCTGGAATTAATGCAGTGAATGGTGCAAGACAAAGGTATATGTGTATTTTTTTCAGTAACCAATCATCTTTCTCAAAAACTTTTACTGAATGACTTACTCCTTTCCTGATTCCTCTTTCCCTATATATTAAGTCTTATATATCTCTCTCTTGCCTGTTTACCCCGTTCCACATATGTCTGGTTTTCTTGTACCAAATGCATTGCCACAATTTTATAAAAGATTTTATTTTAGGATTTTTCATATCTGTTGTTTTCAAGTATTCTTTGAGGTGAACCAGCTAATAATTTTGTCCAATTGGAAAAAATACAATTGGGACTTCAAATTGCAGGAAATCCATAATATCACTTATGAAAAGGAGCATTTTAGTATTAGTGTTTTTTTTTTTTTAAGATTTTATTTTTTGTCAGAGAGAGAGTGAGTGCACAGGCAGGGGGAGCAGCAGGCAGAGGGAGAAGCAGGCTCCCTGCTGAGCAAGGAGCTTGATTCAGGACTTGATCCCAGGACCCTGGGATCATGACCTCAGCCAAGAGCAGATGCTTAACTGATTGAGCTACCCAGGTGTCCCAGGAACATTTTAGTATTAGTCTTAATGATAAGTATACCCTCCCCTCTTTAAAATTTTGTAATTTTCTTCCTGTAAATCCTTCCTATTTCTTGTTATGACTACTTCTGATTACTTTGTAATTTTGTTACTTCTGTAAATGATACCTTTTCTCCTCCAGTTACCCTTTTGTGGTAACTGATAACATACAGGGAAGTTATAAGTTTTATAAATTCACTTTTATTCTGTCACTTTACTTACTCCTCATTATTTCAAATTGTTTTTCCTTTGCTTCTCTTGGAATTTCTTGAGAGACAATCATGTTATATATAAATTATGATCATTTTGTGGTCTACTTTCCAAATACTTATAACTCTGATTTAGATTTCATAGTTTATTACATTGGCCAGTATTTCTAAAACATTACATTGGAAGATACTGGGGAGAGAACAGATCTACTTCAGGAAGTTCTGTGAGAGTCAAACATGACACTGCCTGGGAAGGACTTGACACGATATCCACATGAAGTTAACATTTGATAAAATTAGTTGTTGCTCTTTATCATGTCGAAACAAGGACCCACCTTTTCCTAGTCCTATAAAGTTTTGAATGACTAAGTATTTAATTTTATCAAATGCCTTTTTAATATCTATTGAGATTATTATATTGTTTCCCTTATTTCATTTACTGGCATAATAGCTTAATTTTATAAACTCCCTAACATTAACCACTTTTGCATGATTAAAATGAACTGTTCTTGATTATACTAATCTTTTATTGTACTCTGAATTTTATTTAGGATTTTTGTATATATGCTCATAGGTGAGATTGATTTATATGATTTTGGTCAAGTTATGGTTTAAGAGTCATGTAAATTATAAAATATGGAGACATTTATGTGGCATCATCATTATCTGATTTTTTTGAAACATTAAAAAAAGTTTGGCAGAAGGGCTTTTCCTCAGATCCACTTACAGAGCTAATTTTTATTTTATTTATTTTTTATTTTTTTAAACTTAATTTTTAAGTAATCTCCACACCCAACATGGGCTCTAACTCACATCCCCAAGATCAAGAGTTGCACGCTCCACCGACTAAGCCAGTCAGGCGCCCCAGAGATAATTTTCAAATATTTGCTTCAGTTTCTTCTTTGGTGTTGATTGATTCTTGTTTTCTACCTCTTGTTTCACTTTCGATAAGTTATCTATATTTTTCAGAAAACAGTCCATTTGTTGAGCTTTTCAAATTTTCTGGCACACAATTATGCATGGTTTTCTATAATTTTCAGGTTTCTCTTTTATTACTGTTCTTTCTTTTTTTCTCTCTCTCTCTCTTTTTGATTTTGTTTCCTTCTTGTGTTGGCCAGGCTCCCAGCAGGGAATAGGTGGCATAATCCAAAGGGATGATGGCATAGGGAAGGCAGCACAGCCTGGAGCTAGCAACCTTGGGAAGCCATTCCAGCACCTGAAGAGCCAGGGGGCAGGCTGTCACCAGGCCCTCCGACTGGAGCTGTGGACTCCGCTGGAGGCGGGGGAGGGGGGGTCAGGGGACCAAATGTCCCCCTCCCGTGCTTCTCGCACTCTCTTCCTGTGCCAAACCTGGGTGAGGCAGCCCACAAGGGTCCGTCTCCCAGACACAGGGCAGGTGGAGAAGGATAGAGTCTGTCTAGATTGCGGGTAGGAGGAGGGTGAAGCATTTTTTTCTTTCCTTTATTCAATTTGCCAGAAGGTTGGCCATTTTATTTTCTGCTTTTCAAGTCATATGCTCTTAGATTTATCCCGTGTTTTGCTTTTTATTTTTATTCAAAAAATTATCTGTGCTTTCAGAAACCCCTACTTATGTATGTTTGAGGACAGAGATCTGTCTTCTCTGTTTCTCACGTTCCCTCCCTGTCTTTTCTTTCTGCACTGACTTTCTCGGGTTTTCCTTCCTCGTTAGCATTCTCCAGGACACAGCTGCTGTGTATTGCCTCTCTTGTGGTGTTTCGTGCTGACTCGTGAACTCCTGGGTTTTCCCATCAGATCACTTTTCCTTGTCTCACACCACTCAGTCTTTATAGTCGATCTCTCAGGTGCTGGAGATGCAACAGTGGACTGAGTTCACAAGTCAGACTTCGCCAGAATGTGTTTTATTCTTTGTGCAGTGATTCTGTGAAACTTGGAAGTAAACACCTTCGAGTCCTTAGAAAAATGATGCCCTTCTTTCAAGTGGTGATATGTTTTCATAGGTCTGGTGATTTTTCTCTTCTGACAAAGAACTGTCAAGTAAAGTTGGAACAGATTCTTTTGGAGAGCAGAGTGAATTTCTGCCCAAATCCTCTTCCCAGACAAAAAAAGACCAGCAGGGCTGGGGGTGGGAGCTCCAATCTGAGATCCAGCTGATGGGGATAAGTGTGGAGGGGTGGCATGGCTCGTGGATAGGTGGGCTTCCTCCAAGGGGTCTCAGGGCACTCAGCAGACCCCCAACAGCACTCTGGCTGCCTCCCCTCCACCTTTCACTTGGCCACCTGGCCTCCTCTCACCTTCTCTCTTCTGAACTAAAGGCCTCTTGTAATTCATCCATTTTCTGAATCTCTTTGGCTGGATTCTTTTGAGGTTTTGGTGGTGAACAACGAACACCCTTGGTTCCTAGGGCTGACGTACGTTGTCCCTTGTCTCTATGTTGGTCCAAGGGGCTTTTTTGAATGCAGGGTTTCCAGTCCTTGTTTTCCCACCCCGTCTTGTCCAGAAGTCTACAATATTTAAGCAAGAAAAAAAAATGTACAAACAACACTAGAAATTAAAACCGATGCATAATAAGAATTACAGAAAGTCTTTAAAACAATTATAGAGCACACTAAGCCGATCGACAGAGCGAGACAGACACTAATGAGGTTCTTGAATTTTAGAGTTTGATTTCTCTGTCCCATCCCCCCCCGCCCCCCCCCCATGGGGCTCACCATGGTGGAGGATGTTTCTGGGCAGGCTTGTCAGTGTTCATTTGGCTGGGAGTAGTCATGCAGAAATAGTAATATTTATCTGAGAGACTAAAAATGCCACAGTGTTTCTGCTTCCATTGACTTGTCCTCTTGCATTCCGGTAAAACTTGCCAAACCATATTCGGATTGATCTGGAAATGCCCTGCCCAGAGGAAGCATCTTCTCACTTTGGACAGGGTGGGCACCTGCTGTCACCTGGCAGCTGCTCAGAGTCACGTGGGAAATTTGCTCTAAGCCCCACTTCACTTGAGAGTGGGACAACCTCCCACGTACCTGGCCCAGCACCACCCACGTACCTGGCCCAGCACCACCCACACCTGGGGCTCTGGTGGGGCTACTCCTAACACGATGGCTCTGAAATGCAACCCAGTCCCTGGAAGGAATAGAAGCCAAGGACCTAAAGGGTTAGCACCCTAAATTGTTTCTAAATCCCCACAAAGAGCCGGGAAGGGCTCGATGAGACCATCATAGCGTGTTGTCTGGATTACATTCTAGTGCAGTTGCTGTCTGAGATGATTTCCTTGTGGGCTCGTCACTGAACATTGCACGTGTAAGATTGTGTGCCTGTGTGTACACATGTAGGTTACGCGTCTATATGTGTGTATGCACATGTGTGTATCTTTATACGTGCGTGTTCTCTGTGTGCACGTGTATGTATTTGTACAGGTTTCTGTGTCTGGGACCAGAGTGCAGTGCAGCTGCTGAGGCATGGGGGAGGCCAGGGAGGGGCCCCCTCCACCTGCCTGCAGCGCCCGAGTGGCCCCCCCATGCAGTCTGGAACAGCTGATCTGGGGGCTGGGGGTGGCGGAAGTGATGACGTCGTGCATCTTCCCTCCCAGATGTGAACTGACCCAGCTCCAGGGACAGTGTGTCGGGCCTCATGCTGCTGAGATATCACTGTCTGAGGGGGAGTGTCTTCTCTTCTATTGTGCTCACTTTTGAATTCTGATCTGTTTGAGTCACAAACACTCTGTGTCTCAGTGTTCCTAGAACTTCTTTGAAACACCCAGAAGGGCTTGTCTGCCACACTTGATTAAGCAAAGGGCCTCCCTGTTCTGTGCATCTGTCTCTGCCCTTCTCCTGGTGACCTTCTTCTTTTTGTTGACAGGCTGATGTTTGGGGCCTGCTCAGCTTCTTCCACAAATTAGAGGCCCTCAGCCAAATAAGACTGTTCTGGCCCTGGTCTCATTTGCATATCTAAGGGAGGAAGTGTCGGGAGAGGGAGCAGTGAAAGATAAGAGCCTAGCAGGGTGGGGCTACCCCTCAGGCTCTGCAAAGGGGGCTTAGGCTGGAGGGGGTGGGGAGGGGGAGTGGGGCCGGGGGTCCTTGGGTGGTTCTCCATTTCTGGGACATCTCTGGGAGGTGAGACGACAGTGGCCTAGAGAATCACCCTTGCCGGCTCTGAAATAAGCCAGTTGTGGCTCTGGAGACAGGACAGGGTGTGGGGCGATGAGCATTCAGAGATGAGAGAAAGACAGAAAAAGAAACTTCCCTGTGAGAAATGAAGAGCTAGGTGGAAGTGAAATTACCCGAAACATTCTCCAAAACTTTCTTGAAGCATCCATTGGTTCAAAAGCCAAAAACAGTTGTAAAATTGACCACATAAAACCATAAAACCTCTACACAGGTAAAAAAAAAATTCCATAAGCGCTGTCAACAGTAAGTAACTCCAAAATATATTGTGGCACGTATCAAAGTCTTACAGATAAATAAGCAAAAGATGGTTAAAAAAAAAAAAAAAGTGAGCCAAACACATGAAAAGAAATTTGCAGAAAAGGAAAGACAAATAGTGAAACATGGGAACGTGGTCAACCTTTCTTATAAAGAAAGGCAGATTAAAGAGAGTACTCATTTTTCTTTAACCTCTCAGATTTGCAAAGATTAAAATGTCTGATAGCAGCCGGTTGGCAGGGTGTGGGGAAATAGACATATCCGGTTAGTGGGAGAGAAAGGTGACACAGCCTTGCTGGGAGGCAATCGTCAGTCTCTTTCAAAATACAAAGCCAGCGTGGTCCTTCGTGTGGCTCTTCTCCTGGTGGCGATCTCCCTGCAGCCACTAATAGACGTCAGCACACGCAGTGTCCACGTGTTCCAGGCGCTATTCTAAATGCCCTTCCTACGTTAACTCACTCGTGGACGCAGCGACAGGTGGCTGGTGTTGTGATGGTCCCCATTGTACTGATGGGGAAGCTGGATCTGTGCCTGCACCAGTCACACGAGGGGTAGGCAGAGATGCTCCCTGCGGTACCGGTTAGGAGAGTAAAAAGCTAAAAGTAACTACCCGTCCGTCATCGCCAGTGGGTCAGATAAATGATCATACAACCACGTGGCGGAACGTGAGTTGGGAAGACCTGTAATACATGTTTTTTGATGAAAAAAGCAAATTTCAAAACAATATATATACTGTGATATTATTTGCATTTAAAAAGATATGTATGTATAAGTTTGTGTGTACATTTAAGAGTTCTGGAATGATTTACAAAAAAGTAGTAAATGGAAGAAGTGGGGCTCAACGGGGGGAGACGGAGACATTTCTTTCATGGTTTTAAATTGTTTAAAGTAATGTATAATTTTATTTTTTTTAATTTTTAAAAGATTTTATTTATTTGAGAGAGAGAAAGAACACGAGCATGAATGGGGGGGGGAACGGCAGAGGGAGAGGGAGCCTGACACAGGGCTCAATTCCAGGACCCTGGGATCATGACCTGAGCTGAAGGCAGACACTTAACTGACTGAGCCACCCAGACGCCCCTAAACTAGGCTCCTGGGTGGCTCTGTCAGTTAAACATCTGACTCTTGATCTCAGCTCAGGTCTTAATCTCAGGGTCGTGAGTTCAAGCCCCACGCTGGGCTCCATGCTGTGCGTGGGGCCTACTTAAAAAAATAATAATAAAATAAAATAAAATGTAGTTAAACAAGACATACAAATGTTCAGGGAGGTGCCAGGCACCCTGGAGGGGCTAAATACTCTTGTGATGAAGCTATGTCTTGAGGGTGGATTCCTTTCAGTCAGACCACATAGCTGTCAAGTGCCAACGTAAATCATGCCCAGAAGACCCCACATGCCTTTTCCTGGAGCTCCTTGAGTTGGGAGCAGGGGGCGGAGGGCGGAGGGAAGGGGGCTCAGTCCAGGACTGCGTGATGTCAAGGTTGATCTCCACCTCAGAATGGTCAGCTCTAAAGTTGGAGTCGTCATGCCCAGGTTCCTCAAGCCATGTCAGGAATTCCTGTCTTTTCAGTTCCCAGAGAAAAGAATTGCCTTACATGGGTTCTAACGAAGCCTTTGGTCTATTTTAGGTACCGGAATTGCGTTTACACGTACAGGATTCTGCCCAATGAAGATGATAAATTCACTGTCCAGGTAAGCCCTTTATCAGCCTGGACCCATGAGTAGAGCCGGTGTTGGCAGAGAAAGGGAGAAAGATGAAGAAGAGAGGAAAGAAAGCATGTGCCCCAAACAGCCTGGACGTGAGGGCCTGGCTGAGCCTCTTTCTCCCCAGTAGTCCTTGGGTGGGGCTGGCTTGGTGGGTAAGCTGTGACCCTGCTCTGTTGGGGGAGGGCGCCCGAGACAACAGAAAGGGACTATAGCTTGTTGGTGAGCTTGGCTAAGTGAGGGTCAGTGGGCCAGGAAGGAGAGGCGGGGAGCTTATAGGAGAACAGACTGTTTTTTTCTGAGGGACTAGATGATTGCCCAACGGTTTAGGACAGAACAGTACCTTTCCTTGTGTAGACACCTGTTCTGCCAAAGGCTCATGCTCATGGCACCTGGTGGCACTGTGTAGAGGCCAAGTGTCTAGCACTTGCCATTAAATGTTAACATGGACTCAGCCGCAGCAGGTCTTTCCAAGTCCAAGTCTGGAAAGCCCACCCCCACATAGTTTGCATGTCACACACACGGGCTCTGTGTGACCACAATGCATGACAACCAAGTGGTGTGGAGGCCAGCGGAGCTATTTTTATCTGGCGGCATTGAGAGAGCAGGGGGTGGTCAGAACAAAGGAGGTGTCCTGGGGAGGGGCAGAGGAGTCATGCTCCGTTCTGGCGACTGTGGGAAGAGGCACCAACAAATGGCGTGCACCCACATGTGCAGTGGAGAGGAAGGGTAGACCAGGGTTGGGACGCCATGTCCTGGAGAAGCAGCAACAGGGTCTGTGGGGTTCAGTTGAAAAGAAAGTAAAAGTGGAAGAGAGGTGGGGCATGATCACTGATTCCAAAGTGTGAAGGGAATGACGCATTTTGTCCAGAGCTAGGACGCCATTGAGGGCAGGACAACAGGCAGGTCCCAGGGGTACCGGTTGCTAGAAATGTGTCAAGTGTAAGAAGGCGTGTGGGGTAGAACACCTCTGGGAAGACGATGGGGGACAAAGGAATCACTTCAATGAGCCACTCGGTCAGAGTGAGACCCTGAGCGGGTGCTTGAGCCAGCCCAGGGGCTCTCGAAGCTGCCTTCTCGGGCAGCTGGGGCTCTTTGATGCAGGAGCTTCTGGGAGATCCCAATGTGGGCTCATTCGGAATTGCTCCACCCAATGGAGGTCAGGCTGAGTTGCTCTGGGCATCTCCATCCTTCCCTCTGTGCGTCTGTTCCAGTATCTAAAGAATACCCATTTGAATGTTTCCAGTGTGTCTGGGGTGCCCATGCGTCTCGGCCTGGTCACCGGGGATGAATGACGGCATCCCTGGTATCAGACTGTCCTTTTAGGCCCTTGACAGCTGCTTATCATGGGCACAGCGGTCTCTCCTGAGGGGAGGCCTGTGTACGGCAGGCAGTGGGCCTCTGCGGCCTCCACAGTGTTTTGTGAGTCTAGGACGGTGTGAGCTTTCCTGGCCGGGTTAGCATCCCTGATAGATGGTTTGTTGAAAGGAGTCTACACTCTCTTAAGTTAAAAGTTGGTCAATGCTTTTGATCTTTTTTCCCCTTGTGGTTTCTCTATTCCTTCAAAGTGAAGACGACTTCAGGTATGACTAGGCCTGAAGCTGGAAAAGACATGACTCTGTGGCTTCTTGTACACGTGGCTGTACCCACGGCCCAGAAACATGCATCGACTGCGTCTCGCCAGTCCCCCCTCACCTTGGCGCCCTTGCCGCCATGGCCGCGTGCGTTCCTGGGAGTTGCTGCCTATCCTGCATTGGTTTCAGGATCTGGGGCCTCGTCAGGCTTTGGGGGTGGCAAAGAACAGAGACTTGCTTTGGCTAACCCCTGTAAGGAGTGGGCGGCCTGTGTGGCTGTGCGTGAGGTGCCGAAGGAGAGGGCCCTGTCTGGGACCAGAGGGCTCTGGGGGCCCTGCACCCGGGCACGCCCTGCCATGCCTCGGCCCTTCTCTGCCAGTCCGCTCTTCTCCCAGAGACAGGTGTCCTTCTCAGTTACCAGTGCCCAGAGGCGATCTGGGTGGCTCAAGCACAAATAGCTTTCTCTGCCCAGGCCACTCAGGGGCTGCAGGTCTGCGTGTCAACCAGATGCCTGAGCAGCTGCCCGCCCCACAGTC
Source organism: Ailuropoda melanoleuca (assembly GCF_002007445.2). Lineage (NCBI taxonomy): Eukaryota > Metazoa > Chordata > Mammalia > Carnivora > Ursidae > Ailuropoda > Ailuropoda melanoleuca. Next base: position 192,559,756 of record NC_048219.1, read on the forward strand.
AGAGCGTGAGGACAGAGCTGGTGACCTGAAGCCACGCTCAGCCAGGGCGATGGGCGGGCAGGCATCATAGAAGAGCTGGGGCTCTGCTGGTTGGGTGGGCTCCTGACCCTGGCACTGGGCCTGTGACCGCTCGGGTGGCCCACAGCAGGTCACCAGGGTGCAGGGATCTGTGGGGCCTGGGCGGCCTGCAAAATTTTCTACTCCTAAGGATACATCTTCCTGTAAAAATATGACACCTTCTTGTAAAAACAGGACACCTCCCTGAGATCACAAGAGTAGATGGCCCCTGAGGAGCACGTGTGCAAGGGGGTGAAATCAGAGATCCGACTGGGTCTCAGTCCTTACCCATCGCTGCTTATTTTAACCCTGGTTCCTCTTTTCATGTCGCGGCAAAACCTCATACTCTTTTCTGAGCCGAGCCACAGTTTCTAAATAACTCATTCCTTACACCTGAGCCTGCTTAGTGCCACCAGAATGTGAGGCTCCTAAAATAAGAATCTGGCCTGAAAAACTTGGCCAAGTGAAGCACCGGAGGCTTTACTCGCTTTCTGATTTTAATTACCTCCACTCTTCTCACTGGGAGGGCTGTCTTTTTGGACAAAACCAAAAGGGCCGCTCCACCTCTGCTCTTTGCAGATGGTCCTCAGGCGCTGGGTCCGTGCATCGTGCCGCACGACCACCCCATTTAGGTCAGGAAGAGGAGCCCTCCTGACCCTCTGGGACCTTGCTGTCTCTCCACCTTTCTCAGACTTCCAGAAAATCAGAGAGGGGAGGGAAGGATGTAACTTCATTCCACTCTCCTGTTGTGAGTATGAAGGTCGCTGAGTCCTGCGGAAGGTGGAGCTCACAGCCAGGTCTCCACCCTAGAAAGTGTGTCCAGACTTGGCTGGGTGTTGGACCCCTGGGAAGGGTGGACTGCGCCCTGGGAACATGCAGAGGCAGGGTGGTGTAACCTGTCAGAGAGACAGGCCCCTTCTCCTTCCCACGGTTGTCAACGGCATCTGATCCTAAGTGGCATCTGGCCCTTGTGGTTAAGCAATGAGGTGCCTGGAACGAAGGCAGGAAAGCCTACAACGTGTAGACCCCCCCACCCCCGTGAGTGGCTGGCATGGGGGAGCCCCCACCTCCTTCACTGTTGTCTTTCTTCCCTGGGAGGGAACAGACCTCAAACCAAACAACTGCATCTGCTACCAACATAGTCAGTCCTACCTTCTGCTCAGGTGAGGGAGGGGAGGGGGACAAGGAGATGGACGGAGTGGGAGGAAGACAACAGAGAGAGAGGAAAGAAGGAAAGAGAAATGAATGAGAAGAGAAAGAGGAAGGAGGGAAGAGAGAGGAGTAGAGGTGGGGGAGAGTAGGGGGCAGTATTCTAGAAGGTTCTAGGCAGTGCCTAGGGGTGGTGGGAAGGGGGCAGGTGTCATGGTGGTCAGTGTCTCTCAGCTCTGCCCCTTGGGCTGTGGATTCCTGTGCCTCAGTTACCTTAGGATCCTGCAGAATTGTGGGGGAGGGGGTGGGTCAACAGCGTCTCTGGCCCCCCAGTCCTGAGAACCTTCTGGTCCTCGGGGATGGGCAGCACTCTGAGTCTTGTGTGAGGCCTGAGAGAAGGGCAGGTCAGCTTCACTCCTCAGGCCTGAGTTTCCCATGCCCAGAGCTGGGTTTCTTGTAAACTCCTTTTCTGACTTGGAAAGGGAAGTGACCCTCCTCTGAGGAGCATTGACTCCAGAAAGAGCCGTTAGGCTTCTGTGCCTTTCGAAATGTCCCTCCTCCCTGGGAGATGAAGGACCAGTTTGAAGCAATAGGAGCAGTCGCGATGGGCCAGCCTGGGGGGGGTGGGGGTGGGGGGAGGGGAGGTAGGCTGCCCCAAACCCAGCGCCACAGCCCGAGTCAGCAGGGCCCTTCTGCTGGNGGGGGAGGGGAGGTAGGAGGCATCACGCACATCACAGAAATGGCTGCCCCAAACCCAGCGCCACAGCCCGAGTCAGCAGGGCCCTTCTGCTGGGTTCCTACAACCCCTCAACCCTTGCTCTCTTTCTGACATCCTTCCTACCAAGAAGAACAAAGCAGAAAATAAAAGCTGCCCCTGGTCCCCATCACGTCAATATTCACCGTGAGCTTCCTGTCTTTTCTCTTGATTGGGATTGTATCCAGGATACTGAGTGTGTAAGACAGGAACATGCAGCAGCTCTCATGCCAGTTCAGGTGGAGAAGGAATTCGAAATCATCTGCCTCCTAGACCCTTCTTTCCCCATTTAGAAAAAAAGCCCAGTGGCTCAAGCCACCCGGGTGAGACGCTCATGACTCAGTTCCTGGTCCCTGACCGTGGCCGTCGTGGTCGTCGTTGTGTTGCTTGGGCCAGTGTGGCTTTTGGAGACAGAAAACAAAACAACTTTCTAAAAGCCGTTCGTCACCAGTGTCCGGGAGGGTAAACGGTTGAGCCATTGTTATTAAGTTCAGGAAGAGGGTGGCAGCTGTTATTCTGAGCGGTCACCCAGTGAAGTAAAAATCCCGTCTGAGCCCCCGGGGCGAAGGATGTGGCTCTCACACACACTTCCTGACATTGCACAACGGGAGGGAGCAGAGAAGGTGCAGGCGACAGAAGACACGCAGGGCCGCCCTGCACCCCTGCTGGGCCTCGCTGGGGCCCGGGGAGAGGGGGGCAGGCCACGGGGACCAAGCAGTCCCTTCAGGCCCTGACGGCCACATTCGAGAAGGCTGCATTTTTTTAAATTAAATTTATTTTATTTTATTTTTATTTTGTCTGCTGTTGAACACAGGCTGCTCAAAACATCCCCCAGTTGCCTTTACCTTCCAAAGGGAATTTGATGGAGATAAAATTTTGAGGACCAAGTTTTTTGTTTTCAAAATTCTATAGGGGCATTGTTCTACTGCCTTCAGAAATGAGCTATTACAAATAGCCCCAAATACAAAATCCAAGGCCAGCCTGGTGCTGATTCCCATATAGGGAACCAGGTTTTTTTCTTTTTCTGCTTTGAAGCTGGTGGGAGTTTTTTTCTACCCTTGTCATTTTCCTTTTGTCGGTAGTTCCTGAAATGTGTTCAGCCTGTTCCGTCTGTAAATTTCGGTCTTTCTTCGGCTCAGACTTCTCTTCTGTTTGGTCTTTGAGTACATTTTTATTCCAGCTCTTCCGACTTTTATCTGTCATCTCCACCTCCAGATGACTGTCTTTGCTTTCTCCGCCCTCCCCTCCCCACCTGGTCCCCAGGCATCGTGTCCCTGCCTCTCATGCTCCAAGCCTTCTGGTCTACCTTGCCCCACCACCCCCAATGGACCCATTTCCTCTTAGCTGCCCAAAGCAGAGCTCACATGGGGCCGACACCAGCTGTGGTTGGTGGGTTTGGGCACGGGAATAGGATGTGATTGTAACCAAGGAGATGTGAAGGGAAGCGCTATGTGGGGCTTCTGGGAAAGGTTTATTTGTCTTAGAAAGAGATACAAGGCTGAAATGGTCCCTTTTCTACCTGTGGAAGCTGTTATAGTGTGTAATAACTGGGGCTGCTGCTCCCGTCTTGCAAGCAAGGGGGGATGGGGTAGCTGGGGAGTGAGGCCGATAAGCAGAGGGCAGAGCAGAAAGGTGCCATGAACTCGGGTCCCTGATGATGCCGTTGAATTAACTGGAGAGAATCAGTCAACCTCGTCGCCGCCCTGCCTCTTGTCTTCCTGTTCATGCGATCATTCCTTTTTGTTCAAGTAACTGAATGAGGGTTTTCTGTCACCTGCAGCTCAAAGCATCCTAACATGCAGAGGTTTGGGCTGTCCTAGGGGAATTTCAAAGCAGAAATTGAAGATTTTAAATTGAACATCAAGTTTCACTGCCCCCAAAGTGCACAAGCCGTGATCCGACCCCTGTGGTCTCCGACTCTACCCTCTCTGTAGCTGCGGCCTGCGCCACGTTGCTGGATCCACTCCCACCCCCACCCCACCCCCGACATTCTCTGTGCTGCATCTCTGTGCCAGATATCCTGGGGTTCAGTATCCCTTTCTCCAACTGTAACCACAGAAAGCACAAACGCCAATCCGTACCTCAGCCGTTTCTGCCCTGCGAAGGCACCTCCAAGGCTTGTGTACTATAGATGGTTTAGCCTCTCCGCCCAGAGTTGCTTTCAAGATGAGGTTCTGGGTCTGGCTTTCAAATATGCAAGAGACCACTTAAAGTCACCCAGCAGAAGGCAGTTTTTCCTCTAAGAAAATCCCCCCACCCAGAGGCCTTCCCTGATGACTCCACAGAAATGTCTACCCACCCCCACCTGTCGCTCCCATCCCCATATCCTGCTTTATCTTCCCGGTGGCGCTTGTAACTGCCTGCTTTACTTGATTTATTTATTGTTTGTCCTAGAACGGTCCCTGGCATGCGGTGGCCACTTGGTAAATATTTATCGAACGACTGAGGTCTGCTGCCACCCATGAGAATATAGAAAGAGCTGCATGTTTCAGCTACCGTGGTGACTTGTTGAGTGTGTGCCACACTTAGCAGCCCTCCGTTGGGTGTCCACGAGACGCACCTGATCTGTTTGTTGACTCCTCACCCTGGCTTGTCATGCCTTGGCCAGTTTCCTCTGCATTCTGGGCAGGGTCTCCTGCTCCCCAGTCTCGGTTTCGCTCTTACCCCCTCTGATGTGGATTTGAATTTCACCACTGAGTTTCTCATTCAGCTGCAAGCCTGCCTGATCTGGCTGGTCTCCCTCTTTAACTGTTGCCTGTTGGTCTTTCCTGTTCTCTTCTCGTGGGTTTTCACTCCTGGCTCTTCAAGGCCTTGCCTTCTTCCTGTATGTGAGGACCTGGGATGCTTCCCTCAGTGTTTTCCTACTTCCTGCAGCAGCAGCTCCCACCGGGTCCTAGTCCGACTACCCTCTGTTTCTGCTTCTGAAATACCGGGATAAAGGCAATACTTCTCTTGTAGGCACGTCTCCAGGATGGAAGGAGATGGTTTATGTGGCGCACACAGCGCAGCTTGGGGCATATGTGTGGCTCAGTGAATGATCATTTTGCAATGACATGGAATGAGGGGGAGAAGCACGGAGGCCAGTTAGCTCAGCAACACCCAGGCTGAAGCCCAGGACTGCCAAAGGTTGGGGATGCCAGGTGCAGGGGAGGCAGACAGGGCTGACACTTGGGGACACAAAACCTCAGGAGTCCTGGGATTGTTACAAGACAGTCTGGGGGGCTGGGAAAGGAGAATGAGTGGCCAGGCATCCTGACTAGCCAGATTACTGCCCAGGAGCAGAGAGGAGAAGGAGGTGCCGAGTCTGGGCTTCTCTGTCCTGTCTCGATGGGGACCTATTCAAGAATAGTGATGGTCCTGTGCCTGCTCATTGGGCTTATGTCACCCCAGCTTTGGAGAAGAGGGATGACAGAAGGAGGGGGTCAGGGCAGGGGCTGGTGGTTGGGGTCTCCACTAGGCAGCCGTAAGAGAAAGCCTTGGAGATCCCGGAGGGGTCAGACAGAGGGTCCCCTAACTACCCCTGGGCCCTACCTCCTCCTCCCTTCTCACCATTGCCCCCATTTATTGAGCCCTTTCTGGAGCCAGCCACTTGATATATGTCCTTTAATTGAATCCTAGAAGGGAGTATCATTATCATTATTTCCATTTGAAATACAAGAAAACTAAGAGGCTAACATTGTTTGCTTGCTTCATACAACTAGTCAGTGATGGAATAGGGACGTTATTTGATCTGCCATGCTCTGGCTTAAGGGCCAGGCCACCCGCCCTCTCCTTGGCTTGGCTCTTAGTCACCAAGGCACCCTGCCGCCTGGGCCTCTGGCTGAAAGGCGAGAGTGAGTCTGATGCTGCCGCCATGTTTGGCTACTGACCTCTGCTTTCCTGACCACCTGAGGTTGGCCCTGGCAATGGAACCAGCTGTGAGTTGAATGGCATTTGAACCTTTAACCTTCTTGAATGAGGGTCAAGATGACCCTACTCTTAAGCCGAGTCCAGTGAGCACTATAGCCCTATCTCTTGACCCTATTTCTTAATGACTTGTCATTCCAGAATGACTTAGCTCAGAGAGTCCCCATTTGTTCATCTGCTTGTTCATTCAGCAAATTTTGGCTGGGCGCTGGGGTACAATAGTTAATCGACCTCATGGACGTAGTCCCTGCCCTTATGGGATGGACGTTCTGTTTAGAGACTGATGACAAGCAATTATCAAGATTATCTCCTGAGTCCTGGATTTGTATGTCTTGAAGTAGAGATGTTTCAGGTATCTTCAGAGCAAGAGGAGCTCCCCTCAAGTGGGAGGAAATGAATGACCCACCCAATCCTTCTGAAAAATCATCACTCCCTCTTCTGAGCTCCCCTAGCACTTCCCCTCTTCCTGCTACCATGCCCTTCCCATGTGGTGTCTGTCTCCCCCCACCTCTCCACCCTCATGAGCTCTGGGAACACGAGTGAGGGCTCGTTCGCTTCTGTGTCTGCCCTAGAGTCTGACACAGGACAGAGAATTCATAACCATTCATTGAACGAAAGGCCCAATTGGACTTGGCTGGAAGATAGGTGCTTCTGTTTACCACTAGGTGCTCACAAAACCCTTTGAGGTTAACCTTAATCCCCCTCTTCCTGGCAGAAGTGTGCCCTACTTTGAGCAATCCCGAGATGGAAAAATCCAAATTTCTTCCCCAGTATTGAATGAATTAGTAGGTAATCCGTTAGTCATTTTTACAAAGAGATTCACGGTAAGAGAGTAGTAAGTTCTTTAAGTTCCTTCATTTCGGCTGCTACTGACTGTCCAAGTCAAGAGTCCCTGGGAGGCAGATGGCCATCAGAGTGCCTGCCTGTCTCTCCACCACATTTATGCTCTGTCATGACTTGGGAGGAAAGATTCTGAAGTTTTGAAACGAAGAACTGTGCTTTCCAAAATCCAGTGTCTCTGGTGAATATACACTCTGAAGTCCTTGAGAAGAGGCCATAGCACCTCATACTGGGACAAGGACAGGACACAAGGACATAGTCCCAGGCTTTAAAGAGGGAAACCAGACATTCACAAGTAGATTTCAAGGTTACTCAGAAATCTGCAAGAAAAACTATTGACTGGGAAACCAGACAACAGAATGGCTCTCCCTTTGTGGGAAGGCATTGAGGAGATAGTCACGCCTACCAACACGAAGCTCCTCCCTGCCCCAGGATCTTTGCACTTGCCCTGCCCTCTGCCTGGGACTCTGTCCTCCTAGATTACCATATAGCTAACTGCCTCAAAGTTACTCCCAGGTCTCCGCATCTAAAGTCATGCCCTGCCCTGACAGTCATTCTGCTATGAGCCTGTTTTATTTTTCTTCATAGCTCTTATCACTGTCAGCAACCATATTGGTTTTCTTTTGCTGCGGTAACAAATTATTGCAAATGTAGTGATTTAAAAACAACACAGATGTGGGGTCCCCATGGGCCCAGTTGGTAGAGCACGTGACTCTTGATCTCAGGGTTGTAAGTTTGGCCCCTCGTTGGAGGTAGAAATTAGTTAAAAATAAAATCTTTAAAAAAAAAACAACCCACAAATATATTTGCTTACAGTTTGGGGGGTTGGTAATCTGAAATGGATCTCACTGGGCTAACATCAAGGTGTTGGCAGGATTGTGCTCCTTTCTGGAGACTTAGGGGGAAATCTGTCTTCTTGCCTTTTCCAGTTTCTAGGGGCTGCCTGCATTTCTGGGCTCATAGCCCATTCTTCCATCTTCAGAGCCAACAATGGCTTTCTCCCCTTGTCTCATCTCTGGTTCTGACTCTCCTCTTTCCTTTATGAAGATCCTTGGGATTTGATTTGGTCCACCTGAATCTCAAGGTCACCTATCTCAAGGTCAGTACATTAGCAACCTTAATTCCTTCTGCATCTTAATCCCCCCATGCCGTGCAACAAACCATATCTCTGGGATTCAGGGATCAGGACGGGGACTTCTTTGAGGGGGTTCTGCCCACCGCAGTGACTATCTGTTATTTATTGACTCACTCATTTGTCACCTGTCTCCGCTATGAGGATATGAAACCCAGGGGAGCTGAGACCTTGTCTGTCTTGCTCACTGCTGTGTCTGCAGCTCTTAGAAGAGCACGTGGCCACAGGAGCTTCTCAATAAACATTTGCTAAATGGCTGAATGAAGGGGTAAATTTGTAATGTGAGTGAGGGAGGAAAGGCCTCAGTTACTTTACCTCTACAAAGAGGGGAGTGTAATAGAGACCTCCAAAGGCCCCGTGCTCTAAAATGTTAGGGTTCCTTGCATAACAATGACATGGGGGTTTAGGAGAGGGGAGCGCTCAGAGCAGCTGTTTGGGAATCTGCAGCAAGAGCAGCCCGAACTGGGTCTGGGATGAAGGGAAGGCGGCAGGGGAGTTTGGGGGCGAGCAGCAGAGCTAATCAGGGAGCTGCCCCAGGTGGCTCCCCTCTAGGCTGAGGACACAGAGCTTGTCTGCCAGCTGTCATTTCTGTCTCCCACCCAAGTACCTCGAGAGTTTCACAAAGAAATGAAGCAAGCTAGAAAGAAGAGCATCTCAGGGATTTATCATTAAGGATAAAAATATCCCTCCCAGGTTCCCAGCAATGGGGAGATAGAGAATGCCCCTGATCCAGGAACCAGAGGAACCAGGGGAACCATGAAGGGGTTTGAAAGATAATGATGTTTAGGTGTTTAGTATGGATAAGCTTGCACAATTAGAAACACCGTCTGTATGCAAGCAGCACCAAAAGACACATGGTGACATTCTTGACGGGGAGGAGTTCAAAGCATGCAGCTTTGTTAAATACAGAACCTTGGCTTGGGGCGAGAGAAAAGGGGAAACGACATAGAGAAGGAGAAGATGGGTTTCCTTCTTTGCACACAGTGGAGGGAAATGATTCTGGAGGCAAATGTTGAGTACTGGAGGAGGAGGAGAACTTAGAGGCTCCCGACAGCATCCCTCTGCCCCCCATCTCCTCTCCCTTCCGTCCTGAGCTGGACAGAGCCAGGACGGAGCTCATGCCTGTCTCACCGCCGCCCCCCTCCAGTGCCCCCACCCCTACCCCAGCCCTCTGCACCCCTCAGCCCCACCCCACGCTTCCCACCTAAAGGATGTATTCCTGCTGGCAGCTCTGAACACATTTCAATCCCATGGTGCAAATGGTTACCCAGGAAGGAGCAGAAAGATAAATCACAGAGCCTGAGAGATGGGAAAATAAGCAGCCTCTCCATCTGAGTGCAGGGAGCTTGAGGCCCTGCTGCTTACACGGCCAGGCTGGGCCCACTCCCTCCCTCACTCTTCCGGCTAACTTTTCTTTTCTTTTTTTGCCTCAAGAAGGATTCCTGCAGGTCAGTATTTGTTATCTCTGCTTTTTCTCTTAGCAAAATAGTAAGTGGGGGTGAGGAAGTTCAAACTGAAAATACTCAGCAGAGATAAAATCCCCGGCCATGGAGACCTGCCTTGCTTCTGGGGAAACTGTCCATGTAAATAGGTTTCTCTAAAATTTAACTTTAGAACCCATAACATATTTGCCATCTCAAAAATAGTCTTAAAGACCTTATGGGAGGTACTTGGAGTGCTCATTACGGCATTCTTTAAATGTCGACTCTGATAGCTGGGGGAGAGTTTTGCAAAAATTTGGCAACAGTAGCATCGTGCCTGGTCAGCGAGAGCAAACTGTGCACGATTTTCAGCATCCTGTGGTTCCCTTTAAAAGTGAAAGTGGTCAAAAGGTACAAACTTCCACTTATAAAATCAGTCAGTCCTGGGGTTGTAACGTACAGCACGGTAGCTGGAGTTAATGATAGGGTATTGTATATTTGAAAGTTGCTAAAAGAGTAAGTAGATTGCCAAAAGCTCTGATTATAAGAAAAAATACTTTGTGATTGTGTGGTGAAGGATCTTAACTAGACACGTGGCGGTGATCGTTATCATTACGCCGAATCATTATGCTGTACACTGGAAGCGAATGTAATGTTATATGTCAGTTATAGCTCCCTTTTTTTCATGTGAAAAACAAAGTTAATGTTGCCTGGGAACAGAGAGTAATAATAATATTAATAATAGCATCATTGCTTGGAGTCCTCATGCCATCCAGAGCTCCCTCCTGCTGCAGTGCTGAGGCAGCTTCAGACCGCACCCCCTTTGGCCAAAGAATGTTCCCACTGGTGCCTTCTGCCTGCACCCCGTTTGCCCTGTGCTGCTCCGTGGAGTCTGAGAAACAGATGGTGCCCTTGTTCCCTTGCTGGTAGAGCCCAAGAGATTGTCCAGCGCTGGGGAATAAGGCAGGCGCTGGCCACATGTGCACAAGCACTTGGGCTGCAGCTAGTCTGAACAGAGATGTGCAAAGCGAGAAACGCACACCAGATGTCAAAGACTTAGTCTGAAAGAAGCAACTAAAAAAAGAAAGAAAAGAAGCAATATATCTCATAATAATTTTTATTGCACATTGAAATCCTACTATTTTGGCCGTATTGAGTTAAATAAGATAACATGCATCAAGTTAATTTTACCTGATTTTTTAGAACACTTTTTCTTCACTTTTTTTTTTTTTAATAATCTCTGTTCCCAACGTGGGGCTTGAACTCATGACCCCGAGATCAAGAGTCACATGCTCCACCAGCCAGGCACCCCTTAAAGCTCTTTTTCATGTGACTACTAGGAAATTTAAAATCACCCAGACAAGGCTCACATTTTATTTCTGCAGGAGAGCCTTGCTACCCCAAGCGTGGGCCCCAGGGCAGTAGCGTGAGCATCACCTGGGAGCTTATTAGAAATGCAGACAGTCAGACCCAGAGCTCCAGCTCCACAGTCAGCACTTTTTAAAAAGATTTTATTTATTTGATAGAGACAGAGCACAAGCAGGTGGAGCAGAGGGAGAGGGAGAAGCAGGCTCCCCGCTGAGCAGGAAGCCTGATGTGGGGCTTGATCCCAGGACCCCAGGATCGTGACCTGAGCTGAAGGTAGATGCTTAACCGACTGAGCCACCAGGCGCCTCCAGAGTCAGCATTTACACAAAATCCTCACGTGATTGTTGTGCACACGGTCAAGTTCCAAGAGCAGGTGGAGGTGCGGGGCAGGGAGGGAGATGGCAGTAGGTCTCACACGTGATGGGAGGCAGGGCAAACCGGGGCAAATGCTCTGGAGGGCAAATCGCCAGTGTCCCAGAACATCGCAAGTGCCCAGGGCCCTGAGGCCCCATGATGATGGCCCTGCCACCAAGAATGTGTCCGACAGGTCACCTGGGCAAAGATGCGTACAAGGACGTTCATGGCAGCGGCACTTCAAATGGGGGACCAGGAACAACCAGCAAGCCACCTAACTGAGATTAATAGGAAGCTGTCTGTAAATTGTGGCCTGGCCAGTGGAAGACGATGCTGTTGTCAGGAAAATTAAGGCAGAGCTGTTTGTAATAAGTTGGAAATCTCTCCAAAAGGTCAAAGAAGTTGCAGGATGATGTTACAGGCGGAGCGCTTTGTTTGGGGATAGATTATATGCACAAGGTTGCACATTCATCCCAGCGACAGGAAAGAGAAACTGTTCATAGTGGGGCAGGAATGGGGATTTTCAGGCCCTCGGGGGGTTACCAACAAGAGAAGGGGGCCTCTCCCTTTCCAGTTTATACCCTTTAGGACCATTTTAATTGTTCTAACCATGGCTGAAGTGTCATTTTGATAATAATCATTTTCCTTTCAAATATCACTTCTTGCCTTTATTTTAAAATTGCTGCTATAGGGAATGGGATCATCTCAGAAAATCTGGGGCTCAGAAATGTCCCACACAGGAGTCCCCGCAGAGATTGGGGAAAGGAAGCCTGTGACTTGATTGAGGAAGGGCTGCTCGGTGGGCTGGGGAATTTGGAGACTGTTCTGCAGGCAGAAGGGAGCCATGGAGGGTTGTATGTAACATGAAACGAACTGTTTTCAAATGAACAAATCTGTGGTATCTCGTACATTCACAGTGTTGTGTGACCACCGCCTCTGTGTAGTTCCCAGACATTGCAATCATTCCAACATAAAACCCCAGACACATATAATAATAATTTTGAAGTTTTTTTTTTAATTACCTTTTATTCCTTATGCCCCTTTCCCTGGGTGGCAAGACCTATGTAGAGAGTTGCTCCTGTTCTCTCTCCTTCCCTTTATTTCTTGTTTTCCTGTCTTTTTCTTTTCTTGCTTTTTTTTTTTTTAAGATTTTATTTTTTTATTTGAGAGAGAGAGACAGCATTAGCGGGGAAGAAAGGGAGAAGCAGGCTCCCCTCTGAGCAGGACCCCGGATCGTGACCTGAGCCAAAGGCAGACACTTAACCAACTGAGCCACCCAGGTGCCCTGGCTTGCTTGCTATTTCAACCCAAGTGAAATGTGAACATGCCTCTTAGAAGCGTTCCAACAAGACAGAAGCACAGAGAATAGAAAGCGAAAGTCTGCCCTGAGCGTCCCCGCGCCTGTCTCTCCTCGGTGGGGACAGCCTCTGCCAACCATGTGGCATTTGCCCTTTGGGTGTGCATTTACACAGAGATGGGAGCTTGTACAGATATATAGGGTTTAAAAAAAAATAAACGGGATTATGCTGTCCATATTGTTCCACAATTTGCTTTCTTTTCTTAGCACTTTGTCTTTGAGATCTATCCAAGTAGTTCACAGACCTCTGTGCCTCTCAGCCATTGTTACCATACAGTTCATCTTCCCACGGGTCGTCATTTAGACCACGTCCTTGTAGTTATTAGCACAAAAAACCAACAGCGCAATCGGCAGGCTCGTGCGGGCCTCTGTCACAGGTGCAAGTTCTCTTCAAGGTGGTGTTAGTAGGGTGAAGGAACGCACGTTCTTATCCTACATACAGCCTTTTCATCCTGCCAAAAACCCCTTCCAAGTGACCCGCCCACCCAATGCCACTTGGGGCCCACCAACCATGTGCCCACATCCTCTCAATACTAGACATTATCAGGGTCTATAATTTTCACCAAGCAGTGGGTGAAACATGCAATCTCAATATTTTATTTTACATTTCCTTCATTATAAACATTTTTTCCTATGTTCACTGGCCTTTTGTATTTCTTCTTCTGTGAATTGCCTATTTTTAGTCTTTGTCAGTTTTTTCCCTCTTAAAAAACCTTTCTGGTTTTTAAAAAAAGCTCTTTATATGTTTTGCGTGTTAATTTTTGGGGGTTAGTTAGTTATGATGTAAATATTTTCTCCCAACCTGTCATGTTTTAAAAACTTTGTTTACGGTTCGTTTGTCATGTGGAATTTTCACAGTGTTTATGTAGTCAAATGTTTTCATTTATGGATTCCAGGTTTTGTGAATTATTTATCTCGATATTATTTACCCAGGGAAAATGTTATTTTTTTCCTTAACACTTTCATGATAAAGTTTTATCTCTTATGTTTACATTTGATATAAAATAGGGACTATAAGCCCATCATCCAAATGGAGAGCGACACCGTATGTTAAAACATCCTTTGCAAAAACATCCTTCGCAATAGCCACCTTATCACACGCTAAATTCCCACCAGGTGCTAATCTGCGTTTGGGCTCTTCCTTCTGCTGTGTGACTGATGAATCTGTCATTGCCCTGACTCCATTACATCCTTATTACGTGACTCTGTTGTGTGTGTTCCCATCCGGTGGACGAAGTTCCTACTGATCGCTCTTCTGTTCATTCCTTGGGGGCTTTCATGCATTTTCTTTTCCAGGTGAATTTTATAAGCAGCTTGCAGAGTTCTAAAAAAAACCCATTGGAGTTTGTATGTAATTACACCGAATGTATAAATTCATTAGAAGATAAGTCACATCCTTACACTACCAAGTCCTTCCATTTGAGAGCATAGCATCCTTTCTGTTTGTTCAGATTTCCTTTTTTTAAAAAATTTTAAGATTGTATTTATTTGTCGGAGAGAGAAAGAGAGCACAAGCAGGGGGAGCGGCAGGCAAGGATGAGCAAGGAGCCCAATGATCCTGGGATCATGACCTGAGCCGAAGGCAGATGCTTAACTGACTGAACCACACAGGTGTCCCTCAGATTTCCTTTTATGTCTGTTTTATGCTGTCTTTTATATTTCCTCAATATGGTTCTTATATCTTACATTCTTACCTGTGATGGAGTTTAGTTACCTTGGCAGACAGAGTTTGTCTTTTTTCCAGGACATTTCCTGATTGGGCTTTGTTGATATCTAGGGACGTTGCAGTGTTCGGGGGCTGCTCTCACCTATGTTTTTGAATTATCTCGTGATTTTTCATTGTTTCTTTATTCTTTGGCCTCTAGAGAGGCCACCCGATTGGAATACACCATCTTGTCTGCAAATAATGATAGACGTGTCTCTTCGAGAGGACTGATTGTGGGGTGGGGAGTCATCTCGGGTGTCTTCTGCTGGTGGGGACCCATGGTGCAGTGATGCCCATTGGGGGCAATAGTGCTTGTTGCTGTCTTGCTTCTGATTTCCAAGGATGCAAATGGGAATGCCGAGAGGAGGGTACCCACCAAATGGGGCCCAAACTGGAGTGGCAGAGTGGATGGGCTGAGTGAAACCAGGTGGTCAGTGCCCAGCGGGCCTTCCATCTGACCCACCCTCTGCGCCCAGATCATGGAACTCTGCTTCTACCCGCTTCCGTCCGGCACCCAGCATAACTGACACACCTGCTAGTTTGGAGGCAGCCACACATGGGCGAGTCCCCCTCCTGGATCCTAATCAGAATCACTGGTGTAAATGAGAGGGAGAGCCCAGCAGCACCAGACTCCACGTCCAGGTTGACTGACCATGGCGTACTCTGCTCCTCGCCCGTATTCCTCCATGCAGTTCTCGACCAAAAAAATCATGGACGGATATGGCCAAATGCTTTATTGAAACTATATATATTATATCAAAGATCACAAACTGGCACACACACACACACACACACACACACACACACACACACACCCCGGTGTTGGATTTCACGTTCTCTTTGCCTGACATATGTTTTTATGAACCAGCTGAAAGCATTTTTAGAAATTCCGAGATTTTATAAAATGTTCTGAATTTTTTAGCATTCCTTGAAAAATGTGAGGACTGATAAGCTTAGACGTGCATCACCCCAGGGTAAGCGTCCCCCTTTCGGTGAGGCATTTCCCTTTGATGGGACAAAGTCCTCATCTCTCCCCACTGCCTCACTTCCAGCCTGTTCCCTCGTTTACACCACCTGCCTGGCCTCCGCAGCCAGCCGAGCTGTGATCGCTATCAGATACAACAAATGATCTAATTCATTAGGCTAGCAAACAGACATCGGCCTTCTGTGTAAATAAAATAAGAAAACCAGGTTCACCTGACTTGGTCTGTTCCTGATGAACTCCTGCTAGTTCCCAGGATCGAGCATCACTAGCTTTGGCACCTCTTACAAACCAGGCTGTTAGTAATCTGATCTAGAATATTGCCCAAGGGGCGCCTGGGTGGCACAGCGGTTAAGCGTCTGCCTTCGGCTCAGGGTGTGATCCCGGCGTTATGGGATCAAGCCCCACATCAGGCTCCTCCGCTATGAGCCTGCTTCTTCCTCTCCCGCTCCTCCTGTTTGTGTTCCCTCTCTCACTGGCTGTCTCTATCTCTGTCAAATAAATAAATAAAATCTTTAAAAAAAAAAAAAGAATCTTGCCCGAAATAGACGCAAAGCTCACTAAACGTCGACAGAAGTCCCCCTGTCCCACTGTGAAAATCACAGCCCTCCTGGCCTGCCCGTGGGTATCTGGCCGTCCCCTTTGCTCTTCCTCCCACCGCTGAGCTCCCACACAGAGTGCCTTCCCTCCCCTGGGGGAGGCTCGGCTTTTGTTGAAGCAGGTAGGGCTGCATTCCCCGTCTCTCTCTGGGGTTTCAGACCCACGGTGTAAGGGGGCCGCTGCCAGTTCCTCAGAGCAGCAGGAGCCTGCAAACGGTGACTTTCAGTTCCTCTGCAGAGCGTGATGTTTACCCCGAGCTGCCCGTCCCCTGCTGTCTACTGCACTGAGCCTCTTTCCCCTGGAGAGGGGGCACAGGAGGGCTCATTCCTTACTGCATCTTGCCAACCGGAACATTTTGCTACTGTCCTTTCCAGACAATCCCACCTACCCAGTAGGCAGGCAGGAGGCTTCCTGATTTGATCTGGGTCTCTGATGGCTTTAATTGAAAAAGTGTTTTTCCTCCCTGAACTGTAACCTCCCTCCACTCCCCAACCCCCCCAATGAATCACTAACCATCTTGTGGCAACAATATTTTTTCCTGACCCAGTGTTGCTTCCAGAGGCTGGGGCCGTGCAGTGGGAAAGGCAAGCATGCACATGAGGCCTCTCAGAATGAAAGGGACGATTTTGCCAAAGCCGTAAGTGTCACTGGGCCCCATTCAGTGGCAAACATTTGATGCCAAGCTCTCCAGGGGCAAAAGCAAGGCCCTGGTTTGCAGTATTTGCCAATTCCTGCGTTGTAAATACTCTCACCAGGACTCCCACCACAGTGGCCACATTTAATAACCAGCTCTTGGGGTTCCAGAATAATTGGGTTTTGAGCCAGTGTGAGTTGGCACAGCTGGCATGAGGCCAACAGCAGCAGCACACCACTGGCCTGTGGGTTATAAATGTGTACCTGTTACTGGCCTGGCAAAGTCTGTGTGCCTCTGGGACAGTAGACAGCTTTATTAGAGACTCCCATGGTTTGTTAGGGGTCAGCCTGATTAATAATCACTTCTGCTTTACTTAGAGCCCTTTCAATCCCCTAACCCTTATTTATCAGTTTTACCCATTCCTTTTTTTTTTTTTTAATCACATTTGGGGAAGATATGTTTCTTCGACCTGACTTTTCTACTTAATTTTCTACACCTCTGAGCTTCAGTTTACCCATATGAAAAGTAGGAGTTGATAATATATTAGCATATTCAACACAGGGCAGGTTTTCCGTGATGATAAGGGCTCTAACTGACAGAGCCATGCCCTGGACTTGTATTAGCTCATTTCAGCACCTGGCCGGGGAGATCTTAGAATCTTCATTTATGGCCAAGAAAATTGGCTTAGATTGGAAAGTTAAATGCCATATCCCAGGTCATACAACTATTTGGTGGTGGGGCTAAGATTTCAACTTGCGGCTGACATGGTGTTTTTAAAAATAAGTCGCAAGCATTAAAAAACCCTGAGACTTCATCCAAGAATCTGGATTTTTACCTTCCCTTGAATACTCTGAAGCTCTGGCAACTTTAGGCCTATGTCGCCCCATGGGGATATAATTGGATATAAGTGAGACTGATCCCTTCAAAGGGACATTTTTCCAATGTGCCACAGCCCCCACCTCTCCCTAGGGCCTCCCACCTTGCCTGCTTCACTCGCATCTGGCTTCAGATTTTGTGCTTTTACTTACAGGCCACATTGCTTTCTAACTAACAGTTACTTCCCCTTGCCACTTCTTCCTCTCCCCTTGACCAAGAGAAAAACTGAGACACAGGAGATTTGGGTAATTAATTCAGGTCAAATCAGAAAGGCCACAACACAGCGAATAACCCATCTCTTGCTATCAGGCTATATGATCAAAACCGCAGTGCATTCTCACTCTACAGTAATGCCTTACCCCTGCTTTGGTCCCTTCTCACCCTTCTTGCTCTTGCATCCCCTTCCTTTACTAGGGCAACCACTTGAGCGGATGTCTTTGTATTTGAATATATCCTTACAAAATGTACATTGTTTCATGTGCATGTGCAATTTTACTTCCTGAAATGGTATCATAGCTCTCAATCTATTTTCTACTTTCTTCACCAAAGGTTCTTTTTAAGATCCTTCCATGTTGCTTCTTACACATCAAGTCTTTGCTTCTGGCTGCTGTGTGACACCCCATGTGTACCTCGACTGCACTTTACCTGTCCACTCTCCCAGCGATGGGCACCCAGATCTCTGCCCCCATGAAGTTGTGATGGCCATCCAATAGGTGGCCCAACGTGAGCCTTCGGGCATGTGCGCAGGGGTGAAAATGCGGGGTCATAGACTACACGTACATGTTTACTTTGTCGAAATTGTGTCTGATGGTTTTCCAGAATGGCCGGGCTGCATGGGCTACTCCATTCTTTATATAACACAGATGCTGAAGGAGAGTGGAGGAAGAGAGGGCTTATAGATATATAATATCCATTAGTAAATAAGGTCTTCTGGATGGAGTTCAAAACAGACTTGCCTCCTACCAAAGGTCCCAGAAGACATAGGCAGAAAAATCGGAGGACAGCCCCCTTTCGGAGTCTAAGAGCCCAGAACCTAGAGTAAGGGACCCAAGACCTGGTTCAAGTCCTGTGCTGCTACTTACAGGGCAAGGCATTTGGCCCTTTTGAGCCTCAGTTTCTTCCTCTGTAAAATGGGAAGACCAACAGAAACTCAAGGAAAGTTGTTTGGGTACTCGAAACACATTCATCTTCCCGCCTTCATTCTCAGCACTGGGGTGAATCCGTGATGCATGTTGTCACCCGAATGCTGAGTTTCTGAGCAGGCTCAGTCTCATGGGGCATTTAGTCTAGCTGGCTCAGAGCCTCACAGGATCAGAGGCCCAGCTGCTCGAGTGGGTTTTGGGCTCTGCTGTGCAGAAGGTGAGACAGGACATGCACTGTGAGTGTGCTGAGCCCGCGGGAGGAGAGAAGGGAGGAAGCAGAGAGGGGTGATAGTGGTCCTCATGGGGGGCCATGATTGTGGGGGGAAGAGGAAACTACAGGCTTCAAGTCTGATCAGTTCCTCCATAAAGTGTGGTGGGGAGAGAGGTCCAAATTCTCTGCTGTTGGTGAGGGGCTGGGGTAGAGGGCTTGAGGGAGAATCCTTAGATCAGCTGTTGAGGGAAGGCTTGGTTCGGGGGAGTTGAGCATCACAGGTCAAGATCTTCCAGAAGCAGACCCTGAGCTTGAGTAACAGCAATTCACTCAAGAAAAGCTCCCAGGATGGGGTGCCTGGGTGGCACAGTGGTTCAGTGTCTGCCTTCGGCTCAGNTTAAAAAAAAAAAAAAAAAAAAAAAAAGCTCCCAGGAGAAGCCTGTACAGGGCTGGGAGATGCAGGCCAGAGAAGGGTAAAGCCAAGCAGGGGGCAGCGCGGGCCAAGTCTCAGCCCCAGCTGATCCTACAAGGAGCTCTGGAGTGTGAGTTACACCTCAGGGTTTGTCCCGCATGGAAGCAGAGAGTTGGGATTTTGCACGCACACACCAGGCACACGTTGGTGCCTCTGGTGGGCACAGGGAACGTAGAGCTCCCCAGTCTCTCCTGAATCTCTGTAGGAGTGAGGCGGCGGCAGGGCCCAAGGAGACTCACGTGAGGTTGCAGGGTCCAGCCTTCAGCAGCAAAGTACAGAGCCCCCCGAAGAGCTGGGCTGGGAGCATAGAGTGGTGAAGGGGTCCTAGGAGAACAAGGCAGGACACCAGCAACATTCCATGCAAGCACCTGGCTGTGATTTGAAACCGTAATCTATAGGGACACCGATACTTTGTGCAAGCCGCTCCCTCTGCCTGCCATGATGTTTCCCCCTCTTTGCCCGATCCACTGCTACCCGTCGTCTGCCCCTCAGCTGCTCTGACAAATAATTCCTGACCCGCTGAAGTCTCTTTATAGACCCTCCAGGGCACCGTCTTCTCCTTACCACCTCTGCACCGTGGAAGGAGCGACTGAATTGTTCATTGTACTCTATCTCACTTCTTTGCCAGACTGAGGCCAAGCCCTGAGTGGGGCGCATGGTAAAAGGTCAGTAACCGTGTGTGGGCTGCCTGCCGGCTCAATGCGCCTCCTGGCTCTGGCTGACTCCAGCCCTGATCAGGTGCAGAGGGTGGTTGGGGAGCTGAGCCTGGACAGGGGCTTCCACAGGCTGGGCCTGCAGATGCTCGCACCAGGGGTGGGAGTGGTCCCACGGAGGCAGGACCTCTGGTGGCCACGGAGGAGAGCGAGCTTATTGGAAAGATGGTGGGGCCCGGAGGGGCCTGAAGGCCTGCACAGAGGACAGCCTTGGAGGCTGGAGAGCAGACATAGTGGGAATGAGGGCATCAACTGGAGGATGTGTCCCTGCCCCCAGGCAGATCCTGGTGACAAAACAAGGTGTGTTTTATCAGCTACCTCATGGGTAAGCGGAGATAATTCTGTCATGAAGTTTCAGTTAAGAGGAAGGCTCTCAGGAAAAGTTCATTCTTCCCTTCAAACTTGTATCTGTCAGCGTTTGCTGCATAACAAGCACAAAAGCCTCAGTGGTTCACAACGACCACCACTTCTTTTCCTGTCCTGGGCCTGCAGGTTGGCTAGTTGGCTGATCTGGGCTGGGTTCTCCAGGCTCAGCTGTGCTGGGCTGGACTCCACGGTTCTGGTCAGGTCCCAGTCTGCTCTTCGTGCCTCTATTTTTGGCCACGTTGAAGGGCCAGAGGCTCTCTGGGGCGTCTCTTCTCAGGGCAGAGAGCAGGGGTCCAGGAGGGGTGAGCAGAACCCCACATTGTCCGTTAAGCCCTGAGCTTAGAACTGGCACTTTTGCCCACATTGCATTGGCCAAAGCAAATCATGTGGCCAAACCCAACGTCAGTGGGCAAAGAAGTAAATTCTTCACACTCTAGTGCAGGACGTTGTGTGGTACTATGATGAGGGGTGTGACTGTGGAACCCAAGAGCAGGGAGCAGCCCTCCTTCCCCTGAGCCTGAAGTCTGGGCTTCTGTTTGTGTGAGCCCTCGGAGAAAGCGGGAAACCTTTCCCATAGTACCTGCCAACCTCACTGGCATGCTGGGTGTGATGCCTGGTTTCTAGCTGTCAGCTGTGACCATTGACAAAGGACCCAGCCTGTCCCAGGGTCTTCACTGTGGGCTTGTGGTCCCCAGATGGGGATGCCACCATCCAAACACCCAGACCGCATGCTGGCAGATCCAGCACTGTCACTGAGCCCTGGCTCCCGCTGTGGTGGCACCGACAGAGACCTCAGACGATGCGTCTAGAGCTGTCATTTCAGTACCAGCCAGAGGTGTCAGTTTCTCTGCCCTCTAGCCTGCAGCTCCTTTGATGTGAGAGGTTCAAAGCGCACTCTGAGCCGTTCAAGTCTGTGAGGAGAGCTCGGGGCGTACTCCCACTGCACAGACAGCGGAGAGTGAAAGGCAGAGATTTGCGACCTTATGATCTCAAATCCCAGTGGGGATCCCAGCTTACAAATGATAAAGCAGAACGCCTGGGCTTGCGGTTGACCTGGCATCTGAGTTTTCCCCGGCAGGAGAGTGCAGGAGGCAGGACCACTGGCTCAGTGGGCGGGGGTGTGGGGCAATCTGGGAGGAGCCACAGGAGCAGGACGGGGGCGGGGGGTTGGGGGGGGACCTGGACAGGTGGAGGGTTACAAGCCCCCGGAAGGGGCATGGGTTGAGAAATGGAGATGTCTGGCCCATTGGGGAGGGATGTGGATTTAGAAGTAAGTACAGACTGGCAGTGAGCAGAACCCATGCCAAGTCGTTCTGGGAAGTCTGCCCAAAACAAGGCAAGAGAAAAGCCAAAGAACCTAGCTTCAGGAAGTGGGGACTGGATAGAACAAGGTAAATGGGGGATCCCAGCCTCTTGTCTGGGAGTAAGACAGGGCACCCCCCCGCAACCCATTCCAGGCTCACCTGACCCAGTGGGCAGCCTGGTGCTTGCTGGGGAGCTGGGGATGATCACAGCGTGAGCATGGTGTGAGCTGGGAGCACTGATGTCCTGCTGGCTGCAGCTCGTGGGGAGGGCTGGGGCAGGCTTGGCAGTCCCCCTTTTCTTCCTTTGAGCTTCTTGCCTCCTCCCATAGCTGCCACATCATTGCCTTCTGCACATGTGAGTCTCCAGACGAGCCTAGTGTTGTGTTTCATGCCTTCCAGACCCTCAGACATGGGATTTGGGGGACCCTGCCAGGGGGCAGGCCAGTGGAGACAGGACCATGCCTACAGATAACAAACACCAGCCTCTCCACCCCCGTCCCCACCCACTGCAGCTTGGAGGGCAGGCCTGTTGCCACCCAGGATTCGAGCTTCTCCCGCGGGCCGGGTTTCACACTACCCAACCCACCCACGGAGCCGCTGGAGGCTGAAGTCTGCCGGAGAATCTCTAACCACCTGGTTCCACCCCAAGTTGGCAGCTCGCTGTGTCTGGTATCCTCCCTCCTGTCTAGCTAGAAAGTCCGTGGGTCCCCACCCACCGCCTCCCATCCCCTGTCTTGTCTCGAAGCTTTCCCTCGGGTGCTGCTCTTCTGACAATGTTGCTGACCACCCGAGACTATGTTTTCTCAGCTGTAAAATGGAGCACTGACACCCACCTGTGATACTAGATACTGTACATGAGATAGCAAACCCAACATACCTGGCCCAGTTCAGTTTCTTCCATTTGGAGAGGGGGGTCATCACCCAGTAAGAGCCAGAGAGTTTCCAGGAGACCCTTCCTCAGAGGAACCCCTCGCCTGCCCCTGGCACAGGACACATCACAGGGAACAGTGTTCTTGCCACCTGGAACCTATCTCCCCAGGGGCCGATACATGGACTGTTCATGTTACAAAACAAGGAAAGGTGGAGCAGACCCGCTCCCCTGGACCTGGAGAGCCCACATCCCACACCTGCTATCTCTCCACCCTCCCAGTGCCATTCACAGCTCATGGCCCTCCAAGCCCCTTGAACCCACAACACCAGGCTGTTTCCAAGACATCGCAGCTCCAGCTTCCTGCAGCCTGACTGCCAGAAAGGGGTCCCTCCACAAGGTCCCACAAAGAGTTCTGAGACATCCTTGAAGAGCCCCAGACAGCACTGAGCGCTGTCCCTTTCTCCTTGGTCAGCTCCCACTCATGAGGGGCTGTGGCAGGGGAGACCCTTGAAGAAGCTTCCTGCTGCCTGTTGGGCACCCTGAGGTTGCCAGGGTCCCCGCCCCTGCCTCCATCCACTTGTGGTACGTGACCCTCCGCGGCTGTCTTTCTATTCTTGCTACGTTAGTGTCATCACAGTTATCTGAGCAGCAAAGCTGTTGCCGACGCGTAGTCTTTGTACAGAAACCGACGGAAGCATAGAGACCAGGAACGTTTTTATACAACTTTTTAAAAACCGGACACTCTCAGACAAGATGCCTTGGAAGCCCCCCTCGTCTGTGTGTGTACGCTTGTGTGTACGTGTGCATGTTAATTAAATGGTCTATGTTGCAGAAACTAATTTTTGAAACTTCTTAATTATTAGGTATAGCTCAAAAAGTGTTTACGTGTATCCACCATGCAGAGGAAGGTAAATCGCTCTTAAGTTGTAAAGTTCCCATCTTTCCCTTTAAAATGACGATTTTGGTGGGGGACATTCTGAGACATGTAGAAACCCTGTTCCCCCTCCGCCGCTTCCTGCTGGGGTCAGCGTCTTCAGTGTCCACGCTTGCCTTGATGCCTCATTGCCTTGAGGCAGCCAGCGACCTTGTCTGTCATTCCTTCAACAGGTATTAATTGTCGTCCTCCCGTGAGGAAGAGCGGTCCCTTCTCATTGTTTACATCCGAATAGACTCGTCCGGTTGCTGTTTGCTCCGTGAATTATTCATCTTGATGCTCGAATGGTGCTCACATAAATGTTACCATTTTCTGAGCATTTCCTTGCTTTCTGGGCCAACAGATGTTCCAGGCACTGGACACCTTTCCCTCCCAGCCCCGGAATCAGCCTCCTCTCCCGGGAGCCTGGGTCTTCTTAGTGCTAAGTGGTATTTAGCAACTGAGACCTGAGCTCTGAGTACGCTCGTGGCGTCCAGGACCTCTGTTGTTGCTCGCAGGCTGTGCCGGCAGACAGGGTGAGGACACATGTGGGGACGCATGCAGGTGTGAACCTGCATCAGTATTTACCTGGATACAGGTGAAGGCACCTTGAGGGCACCCTGACGTCCCCGTCCAATATGACGCTACAGACGGTTCATTCTAGCCTGACTGCTTTCACAGTGCGAAGCCTGGCTCCCACTTCTCCTGATTTCTCAGCATTTGCCTGTTTCCCTGTACGCAGCCAGTCTCCTGCTCTGCTGCCCCTGGGCCCCTGGGTCAGGCCTCCTTCTAAGTTCCCGCCTGTGTCTTCTGCCAGCTGATCACCTCCTTGGCCCCAGCCCCCAAAGCCCCATTGCCTTCAGAGGAAGAGCAGGGAAAGAAAGCAAACCAATAAATAGGTTTTGAAGAGAAGAGAAGGGGAGGGAAGGACTGATTGGCTTTTAAGGAGATACATCCTGGGGTCCCTCCTAGGCCATATAGCTGAAGAAGGATTTTTAGATATCAAGTTGGCCTCCAAAGCTCTTCCCAAGCCTGCCTGTCCCCTGCTGTTTCCCTCATTAACCGAGTTACTAAACCCAGAGATCTGGAGTGTCCTTCCTGGCCGCTGGCCCCTCCCTGGCCCCTCCCTGGCTGTTCAGTCCAGCTCTGGCTCCATCCTGGCCCCTCTCCCTCCACTGCACCTCCCCAGGGTAAGCACCAGAGTGGGGTTGCCAGCATCCCCCCTCCTTCTATCCTGCCCTACACAGTAGCCAAAGTGATATTTCCAAAAACCCAAATCTGATCAAGTTGCACACACACACACACACACACACACACATACGTCTTTAGTGGCTCCAAGTCACTCTTAGAACAAAATCCAAACTCTGTAAGGCTCCAAAGGCCAAGAGACCCATGAACTGGTCTCTCGCCTTCTCCCTTCTTCACCCAAGTTGGGGTATGCAATTCTTATGGAAGAGGTTTTGGAGGGAGAAGGTGGTAAAGGATTGAGAACAACCCCGAGGGCAGAAAGGAAGCCTAGGAAAGAATTTCAGGGGCTGGCAGGGAGAGGGGAGGGCCCGAGGCAGGCCCGGAAGGAGGCGGGTCCCCGCCGCAGCCGCGGCGTGCAGAGGACAAGACGGGGGGCATCCAGCCCCTGCTGAGCTGATGTCAGAATGGAGGGAACAGTGCTGGACCTCAGCAGCTTCAGAGCTTCTAGGGGCGGGAGGTGAGGTTCCAGAACACAGTGTTGGGTCTGGTCATTACCCCTAACCCTTTTCCATCGGCACAGTGCTTCAGCGGATGTGTGGGAGCCCCAGTCTGGGGGGCTTGGAGGCCTGGGCTGAATCCAGCTCTGCCCCCACCATCACCTCTGTGGCCTCGGACGACTCTCCACCGTCCATAGGAAAATGGAAACAGTGACACCGGCCACCCCAAGGCCCTCCCGGCCATTTCTTCACAGCAGCCAATGCTATGGTCACCCTGCTTCAGACCTTCTAGTGACTTCCTCATTTAACCTACATGAAATGCTTTGCTGCTGGAATAATGAGCATGGTTTGGGGTTTTTTTCCATTACTTAAGACTTTTTCATCATTTGTATAATTTCCACAATGGTTGCATACACTTGTTCATTTAAAGCACGGGCGGGCAGAAGCTTGAGGAGGGGCTGCCCTGCCCCCTCCGACTCCCACTGGGCTGTCCCTCCGCTCCCTGTGCTGGCCTCCTCCTGCGCCTAGACCTCTTTCAGTTCCCCATTTAGATCCCAGACAGTGCCGAAGTTAGAGTTACCCCCTGGGAAAGTTGAGCCTGTCCAGCGCTCGGGCCTCCCTGCCCTGCTCGCCCTTCCTCTGGAGGGTGTCTGAGAGTCACAGCTATTTCTGGAAACACCACATTTCTCGGAGAGCACAGCCCTGAGCCTCCAACAGACCGGACACTCTGCTGACCTTTGTTGTAAAGACACTGGTGGTGGTATCTTCCTGAACCCTGGGGCCCCCGGCCAGCCACCTTCCCTTGCTCTGACCCTCCCCAGCAGTATGGTACCTGAGTGAGCTCAGGTGCCACGCGATGGGGTGAAGAGGCCCTTCCCGGCAGGGCCTGGCTTGGCCATCTACAGCTCCATTTCCTTCAACTTTTCGAATGTGAGGCCTGTTGTATGCAATGTGCGTGTCTCCTGGAACAGTGGTGGGGCCAGTCGCTACCGTTGAAGGGGCTTCAGGGACTGTATGAGGCAGAGCCAATCAGGGTCCCTTTCCTTCTGGGACTTAGAAACTTGTGGGAAGGCAGGCACCGCTGAGAACGGTGGGGAGGGCTTTGTGGAAAAGCACCTAGAATTTTCCATAGACCTGGAGATCTTAATGGAGACAGGAGAAGAGAAAGATCTTTTGTTTCACAATCTGAACTAACCCCTACCGTGTTTTTTTCTCTGTGACTTTTGGTGATGAACATAAATTCACGTCGATCCCACAAGTCTTGAAAGGCTCTGGGCCCACCCATTGTAAGTTGACAGGCTGACTTAACAGAGGAAATGCTGCTCCTTGCTTTTTCAAAATCAAGCTGTCTGTGATGTGCTCTAGATTATCTGCTAAAGAGAGAAGGAGCTCATTCCTGATGGTAGGAGAGTTGCCACAGAGCAGAAATCCAGCCGTCCACAGGCCCTACCCCGGGGAGGGTCTCTAATCCCGTGGGGCTCACGTTCATGGTACAAGTGTAACGTGGGGCTGCAGGGTTTCTCTGTTTCAAAATGACTCCATAAATCTCTTCAGGAAGGCAGTGGCCGCGGAATGAGGAACAAAGTCTGGAGGCCCCAACCGTTGAGGATGGAGGGCAGCCCCCCTTCCCCGGAAGCATGGCCGGTCCCCCTCCCGTTGTGAGCGCTGCCTTAGTGGGCAGAGCACCCAGGCCTGCCTTCCCGCTGCTTCCAGTGGTCCCTAGTCACCACTGCCTCGATGCGCTGAGGGTGTTCCGTGAGAGCCCACCTTGCCTCACTCCCCTGCGCTAGTTTCCAGCTAGGTTTGGTGGGTGGGAGGCGGTGAGGAGAGGGTGGGGGCGGTGAGGGTGCAGGACCTCCTGCCCGGCCGTAGAAGGCCCCAACTCTGGCCAGACAGCCCTCTTGGGGTTCCTGAGCCTGCTGCTCCCCTGTGCGTGTGCCCAGGCTGGTGATGGCTCTCCTATTGCTAGCTCTGGAATGCTGCTCCCCTCTTACTGGTATCCCTACACCCCATCCGTGAGATGCTCCCCAAACCCCCTGGTGTAATGTGACATCTGGTTCCTGCCAGGACCTGCCTGATACATATAACAATCTTCTTGTCAACATTTTGCATTTGAAAGTTGTTGAAAAGGCACCACTTTTGAGGGCTGCGGCCCTTGGGGGTGGGGAGCGGTGGTCCTCCTACTGCCAACACCCCCCCACACTGTTCTTTGCATCACCCGACCCAGACCTTCACAGAGTCCTCTCTGACCAACTCCCCTGACCCTCATCCTGACCCCACCACAGCGAGTCCATCCAGTCACTCTTGCTGAACACCTCTGATTGTCAGGCCCTGCAGCCCCATTTGGGGGTACAGCACTAAGCAGAGCTGACCCCTGACCAGGTGCATAGTAATGTGGATGTGGATTTAACCAGGCCCCTACCCCCAAGGGAACTCGGTGTTCCTGCTGGCCCACGGTCAAGGCCCTGTTCCCCTGGAAGCCCGACACCCAACTGCCTACTCCTGGCATTACTTGGCTGGGTTTGTGAGGCCTCCCCCAAGTCTGGCTGCCCTTTGAGCAGCCCCACCCCCTTGCTGGCCACCCCACCCTGCCTTCTTGGCCACCCTACCCTAACAGAGAGCCTTTCTTGGTCCAGCTTAGGAATGAGGACACCACAGCTGGGCTGCTCCTTTCTGTGGTGGCCAGGTGGGACCTCCCACCACCTGTCTGAACGTTCCTCACCCCCTCACCCCACCCCAAGCCTGGGCCAGCTCAAGAGCTTATATAATCCTGGGCACTCTGACCTTTTTCTCTTCCTGTTTCTGTTCTAGAATGTGCTTTGAACATAAGTTCTTAAAGGCATCTCTGTGAACCCCTTCAAATCTTAGTGTCAAGATGCTGATGAGAAGAGCTCCTCCAGAGAGACCCTAACTTTGGCTAATTGACACCCTGCCTTCCCCATTTCCTCCGTGTCTGTATGTCTGTGCAGCCTGTTGAGACAGGCTGCTCCCTGCGAGTCTTCACTTCAGGTGGGATCTACACATGTAGACCCAGTCTTCTGGAGAGCGCCCCATTGCTTCCTGGTGCTTCCCTCTAATGAATGGTGGGGGAGGTGCAGGAAGGCAACCCTCCCCAAGCAGTGCCTTTCAGTAGCTGGCCATTCATTGGCTTGCCCCCCATCCCCCTAAGACAGGCTGCTCCACCATCCTTGAGGTTTGGACTCAACCCTCACTGTCTACCTTCCTGGGACCGTGGACCACCTGGGCAGCCAGCAGCCTTGGCTTGCCAGGCCCTGACTCCCTGGCCTCTGTGAACAGTTCGAGCACAAGCAGGGTCCAGCAGCTTTGTCTTGCCAACAGCGCCCAGCACCTGCTACGGGCTCCGAGGTCCCCCCGCCCACCTCCTGCTTCGCTGTGTCTGTAGGGATTAGATTCACGTTCAAGTGTCCTGTTCCTCTGCATGCTTAAGATACTGTGTATTTCATCAATTCGAAGACACTTGTTTTTTCACGCTTAACATCTCTAAAATAAAATGTGTCCAGACTTAATGGGGTATCATGGTTTATGCTTTAGTTTTTCAGGGCGATGTGTAAGAACGTGTGTCTTAGCGTCAGTGCATCTTAAACTCCCACGTCCAACGTGCCCCCTCAAACACACATTCCTGGCTGAGAACCGTCTTCCACACTCACACATGACCTGCTTCACCTTGACTTTCCTTGGATGGTTTCATATCCTTTTCCCATATGCCTAGTGGCTTGACATCTATTAACTGTCAATTCTTTGACAAGGTGACACTTATCACAGCTGCTTTAACAGAATTGAGTTCATCGAGCTTGCGTCATGTCAAATTATTTTTGTTATTCTGCTCACTTTCGGTTTTGAACCCATTCTGGTTACTTTTTAGAAGGCCTAGCTGCTGCTGCTCAGATATTTCTGGTTCAATAATGCTTGAAAGAGATTGTTTAACATGGGGCTTTGTGACAACAGGGAATTTATTGGAAAGAATTAAAAAAAAACAACCATTGTTAAACTCTATACATTTACCTAATAGCTTAAACCACACAAACACACATACATAGCCTCAGTTAGAGATTTACATCTGTGCAGTGCATATGCACACACAAACCCACTTGGAGAGACAGAGGCCGAGTGCAGAGCCCTGAGTCAAGGTGAAAGTCAGGTGGATTCTCATTGAAGGCAAATGCACCCTCACTACAACTTGGGGTTAACCACCAGGAACAGGGGCTCAGGGACAGGTCTGAGTCCTGGTCTGTTCCCAAATGTCTGGGTCTGTCCCTGCCTGGGTCATCGTGCCTTGTTTGCTATCCCAGTCCCACTTCCCTGGAGCCCTGAAGACCTCCAGACCAAGGCACCACCCCAGCCTCCCACATCAGTCCTAACCACGCCAGAGCAACAGGTGGCCTGACACGGAGGTGGGCAAGTCAGGATGGCCCAGCCACACTAAGCCCAGACCCTGTGTGTTCAGCGACCTGGTGGACTGTCCAACTCCCATCCTATTTGCCAGGTGGCCTTCCTTCCCACATGTGATCGTCCCAGCCCCTTCAGCAAGAAGGTAGCTGGCAGCCACCAGGGGAGCAGTCGGACCTCTGGTTTCCAACTCCTATGATGGCAGCTTCTCAACTCATTTTAAAATTCCATGACTGCTGGGGTACCTGGCTGGCTCAGTCGGTGGAGCATGTGACTCTTGATCTTGGGGTTGTGAGTTTGAGCCCCACGTGGGGTGTAGAGATCACTTTAAAAAACAAATAAAATAAAGAAAAAATTCTACGACAGCCATTGATGAGATGGTCGTGATGAAAGTGCCGGTGAATCACAGACACTTAGTGTCGGGACCAGGATTGCTGCGCTCTGAGGCCAGGGAAGCCCCACCCGGGAGGGGGGTCCTTTCAGACCATCCCCGTACCCACCAACAGCCTGATCCCTTTCTCCTGTCTAGCTGCCCAGGCTCACTGCTCGTCCCCGGGGCCCAGCTACAACTTTCCCCTCCACCTAGGGCTGCCACCCCACTCAACCTCTTCTTAGCTGGATCCAGAACACTGGCCTCACACTGTCCACCTTCTCCCTCTATTTCAGAGAGGGGGAGATGTCCAAGAGGCTTCTGGGTTTCTGCCTAGGCCAGAGGGGAGATGATGGTACCATTCCTTGAGTCAGAGAACACGAGGAGAAGCAGGGAAGTAGCAGACAGGGAGGATGGACAGGACTTTGGAGCATGTTGGGCTGGGAGCTAGAGGGCACAGCACTGATGAAGTGAGTCTCCTCCTTGCAGTTCTCCCATCCTGCCCTGCTGCTCAATGCCCCCTCGGTGTGGCCGGGGCCTCGGTGAGGTGGGGCTGGCTGCCAGGGCCCATCTTGAATTTCTTGTCGGAAGGGCACCTGGGAGGCTCAGTTGGTTAAGTGTCTGCCTTCGGGTCAGGTCAATATCTTGGGGTCCTGGGATCAAGCCCAGCGTCCAGCTCCCTGCTCAGGGGAGAGTTTGCTTCTCCCTCTGCCTCTGTCCCCAACTTGTGCTCTCTCTTTCTCTCAAATAAATAAGTAAATATATATATATATATTTTAAAGTTAAAAATGGGGTGCCTGGGGGGCTCAGTGGGTTAAGCGTCTGCCTTGTGCTCAGATCATGATTCCAGGGGCGCCTGGGTGGCACAGCGGTTAAGCGTCTGCCTTCGGCTCAGGGCGTGATCCCGGCGTTATGGGATCGAGCCCCGCATCGGGCTCCTCTGCTATGAGCCTGCTTCTTCCTCTCCCATTCCCCCTGCTTGTGTTCCCTCTCTCACTGGCTGTCTCTATCTCTGTCGAATAAATAAATAAAATCTTTAAAAAAAAAAAAAAAAGATCATGATTCCAGGGTCCTGGGATCAAGCCCCACATCAGGCTCCCTGCTCAGTGGGGAGTCTGCTTCTCCCTCTCCCTCTGCCACTCCCCCTGCTTGTGTGCTCTTTCTTGCGTGCTCTCTGTCTCTCAAATAAATAAATAAAAATCTTTGAAAACAATAAAAAGAAAAAGAAAAGAAAAGTTAAAAAAAAACAAAGGAAAAGAATCTTTGAAAATATCCTATTTGTGCCTTTTGCAGACTGGCGCCTGGGGCTGCTGGCTATAGGATGGGAGGGTGTGGGTGTGGTAGACAGACACTGCGTAGGAGCCCAGGGCTTTTTCTGGATCGAGGTCACTCCCTCGGCCTCGTTGGTCTCCGCTACAGATGGCCTTTGTGGTTAGGCGATGTCCCAGCAATTGAAATGTACTTCCGTTTGGGGTCCTGTCCTCAGGCATCCGAAGGTGTCCCCATGAGGTTCTTCACCAAGCTGGACCAGCTCATCGAGTTCTACAAGAAAGAAAACATGGGTCTGGTGACCCACCTGCAGTACCCTGTGCCCCTGGAGGAGGAGGATGCAGGCGATGAGCCAGAGGAGGAGACAGGTACGAGCGAACTAAAGGGAAGGCAGGAGGGGGCACTACGGGGGAGAAGTCCTGGGGTGCTTTTTTTGCCACAAGTGCTTTTAGATTAGGTGGGTCCGATTATCAGAGGGAGAGAGGGTGACATGATGACCAAGGACAAGTTAGGAAAGCAAGCTCTGGGGTCAGACTTCCTGCTCCCCAGCTTCTTAGCTGTGTGACCTTGGGTAAATTACTTAAGCTCTCTGAATCACAGACTTCTCTTAAGGAGACACTAAAAATAATATCTACCTCTCGGGGTGCCATCATAGGCGTCACCGAATGCAGAGCCTAGAGCCTAGCACACAAGAACACTCGTAAGTGCAGCTCCCATCCTCATCAAAACAATCAGCTGCATTTCGCTGTAAAGAGAATGAAGGAGGACATGCGTGTACCTACTGGAAGGGCGAGAGAGGTGTTTCTATAGATCATCTTTGAAAGGAAAATAAAGCCTCAGGAAAGTGTGTGAGAGTCAAGCCTCCCCTCTAAACAGGGGGAGGCCACGGAGCAATCAAACAGGAGTCTGGCAGAGGAGGGCACAGGAGCTGGACCCACCTGGATGGCACCCTCCTTTTCACTCCAGAAGGTCACTTCCTAACGGAAAACCTGAGATACATAATTGAGCCCCTCACCAGGTCAGGGCTCCTCCTAAGTCCCAGGGCCTGGAAACAGTTGGGCCCCCCAGGGTCGCCCCCAGACACACTGAGATCCCTGGGCTGGTGCCTGCCTTTCCCTGCGGGCTGCTCCAGCCAAGTGCACCCCCCCTTGGGCCTGCTTGTGGGCCACCGGCCCACCTTCCTCCCACCTTCCTGGAGACCCAGTCTGAGTGGCCGCCCAGCTCATTGGCTGCCTGGGTGGAGAAGGAGCATTGAGGAGAAGGCTTCTCTGCAGAGGAGGTGAGGGCCAGGCAGAGTGTTTTCAAAAGGACCACAGCTCCATGGAGGCCGAGAGGGACCTAGGCAGCCCATGCCCCTTCTCACCCCTCATCAGAAATAGCCAGAGCTGACGTGTGCCCATGTGAGCCCAGGTCACTCACTGGCTCAGCCATGGCCATGTGGCCCCCCAGCTGTCCCCAGATGCCCGAGCCTTGGCCTTGATGCTGAGGAGCCGTCCTGCAGATTCCCTTCACACGTTGCTGTCCTCCCCTCCCTCACACCTGCTGGCCTGGCTGTTCTGCCTTTCCGCATGGCCATCTGGAGAAAGACCCCAGCACCGTCCGTAACGGCCGGGAAGAGAAACCCAGTCTTGTGACTGCTGGCTTCACTTCCCCAAAGGAGGCACAGTTGTTGGCTTGAACCTGAGCAGTGTGACCGCCACCCCCACCCCCTTGGTCCAAGGGGTCTGATTTGGCTCAGGTCTTCTCAAGGTGCTGCCAGTCCCCACAGGGCTCAAAACACACTCATACCATCGTAAGAACCTCAGGCCAGGGGAGGATGAGAAGAGCTTGTCGTCTAAAGAGAACATCCCCACGTGGCTCTGTGGCAGGGGCCCTGGAGTGGCCGTTTGGTGTGGGAGGAGGCTGGGGTAGGAGGTCGTGGACCCGAGAGGCTCTGCACCCTGCTGATTTGTGGTGTGTGCAGGACAAACGTTCTCCTAAAGGCAAATGAGCAGTAGTCCCTTCTCCCAGGCCAAATTCAAGTTGTTTGTTTTATATTTCAGTTCTCTGTGTGAAGGGGGCCCCTCACTTTCTTTTATTTGTCTTCTAGGGTCTGGCAGGGAGAGAAGGAACAGCAGAGGCTGGAGGGAATGCAGAGGAAAAGAAGGCCAGGGTGGGAGCAGGAGGAGAAGTGTGGCCTGGGCCTGAATGCTTGCTCCCCCTGTCCTGGAACTGGGCCTCTGCCCCATCCAGGGCCCCAGCCTCAGCTCTCAAAGCTGGCCATCCTTCTGGGGCTGCTGGCCCCACCTGTCCAAGGCCAACAGCCCAGCTGGCAGGTGTTTGCTGAGCACCTGCATGGGACAAACAGTATCCCAGGGCCAAAGACCTCTAGGACCAGGTTCCTGCCATCAGTAGGCTCCCCCATCTAGTCAAGGAGTGGAGACAGAAGGACAGTGCAGGCACAGTGGCCTGAATGGACCTCGCAGATCGGGGAGGGGTTACTACACGAGGGAGCCCTCTCTAGGTGGGTGATTCTGAGAGAAGCTAGCGCTTAGACCACATGACATTTCTGCTCTTCTCTTGGGTAGAAGGTGTCCTGTCTCCACCCGAGCTGCCACCGAGAAACATCCCTTTATCTGCCGGGCCATGTGAGGCCAAGGAGGTCCCTCTCTCGAGCGAGAATCTGAGAGCCACCGAGGTCAGCAGGCCAAGCCTTTCGGAAACATTGTTTCAGCGACTGCAGAGCATGGACACTAGTGGGTGAGTCCCTGCCTGGCGGGCCTCTCAGCAGCCAGCCGTCAGCGCCACTACACCCGGGCAGCCCCCTCTGTGCTCACTCAGGGACAGCTTGCTCTCCAGGCCCGCCCCCCCCACCCCCACCGCCCTGCCTCCCAAAGGCAGGTCTGAGGAAGCCCAGGTCACCCCTCTGCTGCCCGGGCAGGGGTGGCCGGCTCAGCTGCTCTGTCTCACCGGGCCCGGCTGCCTGGCAGGAGCTGGTGATGGAATGACGTGGAGTTCGCCGCTGCAGAGGTGGCCCTGCTCCAGGACATAGGGGCCTCCGCTGGGATCCCCTTCCTGGGGCTTGCTGTGAACCCATCACGGAGATCTCTGCAGCCGTGGGGTCTACTGAGGCAGATGGCCCAAGGCCAGGAGCTGCCTACACTGCAGCCTGGACCTGCCACTTGGCTCTTTCCTACTCTGGCCCTCCGCCGGGGCGGGGGGCACCTTCCTGTCACCAGTAAATAGGCCAGCGTGGTATTTCTGCATGTGGTATCGACTGTGGTCTACACCGCACGGCGCTCCTTTCTTCGTGCGAGATGCAGTCATTCTACTACTTAGGTTCTCCTCACTCTGATCCCGAGCTCTCAGGATCGCGTCCCACAGGTGGGCCCACCCTGGCTCCTGCTGGTCCTGCGCGTGAGGTCCAGCACCTTTGCTGTACTCCTGTGTCTCTCTGAGCAGGCCCAACACTTCCCTGGCTGGATGGTGGCCAGTGGGAGTAGCCTCCAGGAGGGGTGTTAGTTGTCTTGCAAACCACAGGCCCCGACTACCAGACAGGCCAGGGGGACGGCCTCAACCGGAAGGAAGCGCGGTGAGCGGGAACTGCGTCCCAGTGCCCAGCACGTGGCCTGGCATAGAGTGGGCACCCACCAGATGTTAGTACCCAGTGACTTCCGTGCATTAAAAATCTAAAAAGATTTTTTTTTTGTTTCTTTGTGTGAGAAAAAGCCCCCCCCAAAGAATATCCTACCGGCAGGGCTAATGCAATGTCTCCAGCTCGAAGGATCAGTTTGAGGGCTTCTCTCCTACCATCCAATTTGGCGAAATACAAAGGAAATGCCTGAAGGTACACACAAGCCTCCCGGTTGCTAAGATACCTGGTGTTTTTATAATTGCACTTTGAATATACTTTGATTCTTCCCTAGGCCCACCAGGTTATATGCTATGCACACTCCTTGCATTACTTGGGTTCTTTATCAAATAGCTAAGCATCCAGTATTTGGAATGCATCAGTGTGTTACCATGACTACCCCATGGACATGTGTAAATAACAAATACTTATCAAACTATTCCCATTGTTCAGTTTCCTCGAGTTTCCATCTCTCTCCAGGGGTAGATACTAGATGGAGTGAGCTCCTTGGGGAAATAAGCAAGGATGCTCAAACAGATGCCACCAACTGCCCACTCCTCCCGACTCCCCGGCATCTCCTCCTCAGTCCCTCCTCTCTAGGAACAGGTGTTCTCTTGGGCCTCCGGGCCCCAGTGGGGCAGGACCGACGTATGCAGCCAAGTTCTGTGCAGCCTCGCGAGAGGGGCGGGGGGCGCCTGGGGGCTTGTGTGCTCTCTCGGTTTGGCTTCTCAGTTCACATACGCCGTGGAACCCTCCTAAAACCTCTGCTTGGAGCTGGGGATGAGTAAATGGAGCACGGTGGCGACATAAGGGAAGCGGTGACACAGTGCTGGTGGCATAAGGGAAGCGGTGACACAGTGCTCGTCCTCAGTGCTCTTCTGGGTCCCGACGAACCGAGATTCTGCCTTGTGTTTGAAAGTCCATCATTTTGCGTGTAACATAGCTTTTTACATGAAGGACTGCCTTTCAATTATTCTTTTTTTAAAAAAAAATATTTTATTTATTTAAGAGAGAGGAGAGAGAGAAAACACAAGTGGGGGGAGGGGCAGAGGGAGAAGCCAACTCCAGTCTGAGCAGGGATCTTGTGGGGGTGGGGGGACTCGATCCCAGGACCCTGGGATCATGACCTAAGCTGAAGGCAGACACTTAAGCGACTGAGCCACCCAGGGGCCCCTAGATTATTCTTAATTATAAGACAACCTGCCCAGTCTTTTGTGCAAGTTGATTAGATCTAATCAGTTAGGCCGTGGTTAATAGTTATTACAAGAGCGCTGAAGGAAATCAAGCTTCTCTGTTGAACAGAGGTCACATCTTTATGTTAACACTCTCCTACAACGAACATCTTAACAAAGATAGATTCGTATAACAAGCTCTCGTGGTCTCAAGAGTTATGAGTCAATAATCATTAGAACCATTAAAATATCTATGCTAATACTATGGGAGCGATTATGTCCTTTCTAGAAACAGACTTGGGCAGAAACTGGATTTTTAGGATGTCAAGACAGACCCAGAATGAGTGTAGATGAACGTTCAGTGTTAGGACGACGGGCATGTAAATCGTTTTCAATCTAAAGAAGTCAAAATGGCCAATGGCCCTTCTAGTCTCAAGAGCAGGAGCTTTTCATGCTTTCAAAGATCCTGCAGGAAAAAAACCTTTGCCCTCCAGCTTGATCATACGTTGAGGCTGGAACAAAGATTTTTAAAGCTTGCAATAATTTTTTCAGCCAGGTAAGTCAACAACCTTCTGGCTCAGTTTGCTCATTTGTATAATAGGAAGGATCATCACAGCTGTGTCCTAACGGTTTGGGGACCAAAGGGGAAATGGGCCTGAAGTGCTTAGCAGAGTGAGTGCAGGGTTATGCCCTGGAAATACTTGCTGTGACTCTGATTTTAATCACTGTAGAAACAAAGACTCACAGGTTACCCGGGCCAAAAATGGTGATGGGCAAGAGAATGTAGAGGGACCATCAGACCTCTGTGACAGCCCTGGTGCAATCCAGCCAGGGCTCTGTTTCCGAGGGGCCATTGCGCACTGAGCTCGCCCGGCCTGTGTGTGCCTCGCCCACCCTGGGCAGCTGAAGGGGCTGGGCCAGACCCCGGAGGGCCAAAGCAGGGCACCTGGGCCCACTACCATAGTCGAGCCCATCGCTTACCACACAGACTTCCCCATGGACCCCAAGACAGCTCGGAACGTCCTCAGCACAGAGCTAGATTTTGGAGTTGGTACGTGAGCTAGAGCCATTTGCCATCTCTTCACCGAGCATGCCTCAGCCCCTGATGCTGTCTTTAGAAGGAAATGAGGTAGGGAAACAAGTCCGCTGACCGCTTCTCAAGTTGTTTTGTCTCCTTTGTAAAGGATAAGCATTTCCAGCCGTATCCCTTCCTTCCAAGTATGGGCTTGGGAACAAGCCTTTATGGGTGGGTTAAGAGGCATCCTCCCTCCCCCATCCTTTAGTCTAGCTCAGACATGCTTCTCTAGCTATCAGTAGTAAGACCAGGGGCACCATCCAGGAGTGCACACATGTTCTCCTGAGGGACAGTGTCTCGGCCGGAGACTCTAACAATGAAGATTTCTTCTTTTCCAGTTGGTGTTTGTGGCCAAAGGAAGAGAAGAAGCCTGTTTCTCTTTCTGTTATTTTCAGGCTTCCAGAAGAGCATCTTAAAGCCATCCAAGATTATTTAAGCACTCAGCTCGCCCTGGATTCTGACTTTGTGAAGACTGGCTCCAGCAGCCTCCCTCATCTGAAGAAACTGACCATACTTCTCTGCAAGGAGCTCTATGGGTAATGGCTCTGTGGCTCGGGCAGCCCCTGGGGGCACGGGGGCAGTCCCCAGCGAGAGGAGCAGCTCATTAGTGTGACCCCTGCCCTCCTCCTGGCTCTCCAGATACCTCTGCTGTACTCAGAATAATTGGGCAGTTGGCAGGGTTTAGAAATCTTTGTGGTCGTTTCAAGGTTTTGTTTTCATGGTATTCGAACTGGGCTTTTGTTTTTTAAAAACAAAAGTGAATTTGAGGCCAGTTGCTGTGGGAAGGGGTGAGTGGGAGGACACTGCTGGCCCTTTCCCACTTGCTCAGGATCTAGCGGTAGGACTTCTGTAGCTAGTCGGCCTTCTTGTTGCAGCTTGCGCATTGGACAAGCACATAAGGGCTCCAAGAGGAAACAAATTCAGCTCAGCCTATTTTCTGCAGGGTGGCCGATGGCCCAGGGCTTGCCTGCCAATGATGGCAGTTTGTTAAAGCCAATTCACCAAAACTTTCGTTTTCTGATACCGAATTCACTGAAAGGCCAATTGGTAAAAATTCTGATTTCTTTTAGATTTTTAGGATTTTATGTTTTAACTTAATGCTAAAATTAATTTCAAGTTTAATTACATTTTAGTTGTTAGGGCAAAATTAAGGCCACAGTGCTACCTGAAGAATTGACAACAGTCTACTTTAAATGCTTGGAAAAACAGAAAACACCATTCCAGAAGCATCTGAGAGAAATCCTAAGGAGCCAGAAGAATCCCATCATAAATGAAAGGTCAACATTTTGGTTGGAAAAATAGCATTTTCTGTGGGTGAGGCTTTCTTGGACTATATACCATTTCGTATATTATAAACATAGAGCCGTTTCAGAACTCTCTTGTCAATTTCTCTGGGGCCGTATCCATCTTGGCTTAGTTAGTATGCAAAAAGGAATCTTTCATCATCAGTCATCAAATTGAACTTCCCTCGTAAAGGCTCTTAAAAGCACAATCAGTACATTTGG
This sequence comes from Ailuropoda melanoleuca, assembly GCF_002007445.2. Taxonomy (NCBI): domain Eukaryota; kingdom Metazoa; phylum Chordata; class Mammalia; order Carnivora; family Ursidae; genus Ailuropoda; species Ailuropoda melanoleuca. Next base: position 192,597,976 of record NC_048219.1, read on the forward strand.
TAAATTTAACAAATAATTTCCTTGACAAATGGAGCAGTCATCAAATTGGCCAGTCAGGTCCCATTTCAATGAATTGGCTTTCAACTCATGCAGTTTCAGCCAATTGGACCCAGAGCCATCATTTTTAGAGATTTCCATGGAGAGATATTTTTCCATTTGATGCTGTTGTTATAAATCATGTATCACTAGGGAAAACACGTACACACGGCACTTTCTTTTTAAGAGACATGGTTTCAGGGACGCTTGGGTGGCTCAGTCGGTTGAGTGTCTGCCTTTGGCTCAGGTCATGATTCCAGGGTCCTGGGATTGGGTCCTGCATTGGGCTCCCTGCTCGTCGGGGAGCCTGCTTCTGCCTCTGGCTGCAGCTTCCCCTGCTTGTGCTCTCCGTCTGTGACAAACAAAATTTAAAAAAAGAAAAAAGAAAATAAAAAAAAAATTAGAGACACGGTTTCATGAAGACTGGTAACAAGCCATTTGTGTTCCAGTGGAGGTCCTGTTCTTTGCTGCTTCCTTGTCTAGGAGGAAATACCCCTCTCAGTCTCTCCACTGGCCTCCCCCAGTCACTGGCTGCTTCTCCCCCCACCGACCTGCACTTTCCTGGATCTGGGTCACCTTACTTTATGGACACAGCAGATTCGCCCACGTGCCTACCTCTCCGTGCTCTTGGAAAAGCTTCTTTTGGCTTGCAGCTCATCTTTATTTATGGGGTAGTTACCTTCTAGCTAGAATTAGGGACACGGTAATGTCCCCTGCACACCTGTCTGTCCTCACCCTCAGAGGCAAAAGCATAGCCAGGCTTAGAGACTTGGTTAACTGGGGGCTGGAATTTTAGAAAATCTTACATAGAAACAGTTATGTTTCCCAATCCCTAACTACGAACTTGTCGTTTTCAAACTGCTTTTTTTGGAACAGGGGTTCAGTTCATTCATTCATTCATTCACTCACTCATTCACTCATTCAGTTATTTACTTAACAAATATGTATGGAGGGCCTCCTCTGAACTCTGTTCTGGGTACTGAATGCAGTCAGGAACACAATGCACAAGGTTTCTGCTCTTTTAGACCTTGTCGGAGCGGATGTCTTAGTGAAGGGCACCATAGTAGATTAAGTCTGTAAATAAAGATAATTTTAATAAGCATTATGAGAAAATAAGACAGGCAAAAGTGACAGAGACATGGGGTGGGAGGGTCCCGGTGTCCTCTGTGGGTTAAGGAGGCATCTCTGATGTGGCGATGGAGCTGGGACTGTGGTGATAAGGGAGAGCTAGCCATCTAGCACTTTAGCAGACACATGTCAAGAAGAAAGATCCTGAAGCAGGAATGAGGTCAGCCTGCAGGGAACAGAAAGTGTGTGGCTGGAGCATAATGAGGGAAGGAAAGTGTTAGGAGCAGAGCTCGGGAGAGGCAGCCATAGGGTGGGCCAGACCCAGGATGAATTTTAGTTCAGTCTGAATTTTAGATAAATCCCAAATACTTTTTTAGGATAAGTATAAACCATACAATACTGGGATATATTTATACTAGTAGATTATCCATCATTTCTCTGAAATTTAAATTCAACTGGGTGTCCCGTGTTCTATCTGGCAATGTCAGGCAGGAGCCACAGCATGTGTACCTCACAAGACTGTAGAGAGTTTAGAGGGTCCTGCCACGATCCGAGTTCTGGCAGTGGTGACCCAAAGTGGGAGAGCAGTTCCGAGCTTGGGGGTTGTGATGTGTGGGCAGCTTATGAGCAGGGAAGTCAGGGATCTGTCTGTTCTGCTTCCTGCTGAGCGCCAGGTTTGGGGACGATGCCTGGCACATGGGAATGGCTGATCTCAGTTAAATGTGATGACCCAAGGACATGGGGGCATGCAGGCGCTGAGAGTGGTGTGACGTGGGGTATATGTGGATGGTGGAGAAGGCACACTTGCTGCCTGTTTGGGTGCAGGAACTGGGGAAGAGGAATAGAGGGTGACTCCTGGGTTTTTGGTGGGAGCAGCTGAATGGATGATGATGCCAGTTCCTGAAAAAGTGGAAGTTGAGGAGCAGGGCATGGAGCTATGGGGAGGTCTTCCTCTGAGCTATCAGGCATCCCACCAGCTGAACCACCAACCGCGAAGTTATGCTAGAACTTTCGAGCCCCGGAGACCTCAGAGCTGGGTCTCCATTTGGGACTCATCAGCCTGCAGTTGACACTCCAAGCCAAGAGACAAGTGGGGTGAGTTCACCGCAGGGGGAGAGTGAAAGGAGAAGGGGGCCCAGGCTGGACGTTTCTATGTGGGGTGCAGGAGGAGGAGCTGGAAGAGGTGACTGTGTCCATCCACTCAGACTGCCTGGCCTGACAAGAACATTCTTAAGTGGGGAGATCACAGAGAACCGAGGAGTGAGAAACTGTGCAGGAGCCTCCCCTGCAAAATGTCCTGCCAAGCATGTGTGTCTGAATGTCCACGGCACAAAGGCTCAAGGAAGATTTGGAGTCCCAAGTTAGATTCTCTAGAATCAGACAGAAACTTTTCAGGAGAAGAAAGAATAGAGAACAAAGTCACCAGAGTCTGGATAAATATGGTAACCCTTGAAATGGAGAAATGAGAAGAACCCCAAGCAGAATTTTAAAGTAAAATGTCCAAGTGTGGAAGAGGGTATTTTATCTGTTAATGAGAGCGGGGTTAAGATTTTTTTTTTCCTGACAAAGAGCGCTGTTGCATGCGACAGGGGTGGGGGGCAGAGGGAGAGAGAGAATCCCAAGCAGGCTCCACACCCAGCACGGAGGTGATTCAGGGCTTGATCTCATGACCCTGAGCCAAAACCAAAAGTCAGACGCTTAACTGGCCTAACCGACTAAGCCACCCAGGCACCCAGCGGTTAAGATTTTAATAGACAAATAAACCCGAAACAAAAATACGTCACCAGCCTTATAACTGCTTCATTGGAGGCCATAAAAATAAACCTGTATTTTCAAATCAAATCTGAAAATTAAATCACAAAACAGAGCAGAATGTCAGGGAAGTATATGTGGAAACCACAGGAGAGCTAACTAAGCATGGGTGAAGAGCGTGTGATAAAAAATGGATAGTTTTTGGAAAGAGGGCATTGAGATTCAACTAAGATCTGGTAGGTGGGCTCTCAAAGAAGCAGGAAAAAAATGATGCGTAATTGATGGGAAATATAGAAAAGAAAACATTTTCCCCAGACTTGTAAAGGACCTAAATCCACGTATGGAGCAGCCTCATGAAGGTCCAGTTAGCAGAATAACCAAAGAGCAGCATCTAAATCTCTTCTTACAAAGTTCCTAAAACACAGGGGAAGGTGACTTCAGAAAGTAAAGAATTACAGCAGCACCATTTCTTTTAAAATTACAATATTTAATATTATTCACAGGGCCTGATGATATAAATTCCAAAGTAGGTATCTCCAAGGAGAAGACCACAGACCTGGGATTAACTGACCTAGATGTCACTCAAGAGCACAGGGAGTCTTTGCAGATTTAGAAAGAATTGTGCAAATGTTCTAATCACATTCATGGGTTTACTTGAAATAAGGATCCAAGAATTTTTTTCCCCTGAAATCTTACTAGAGTGCTGTGATCTTAAAAAGAAGAACCCAGCAGCTTCCTGAGCAGCTGGATATGGATACACCCAAAGCGAAAGTGTTCATTTCTGTGATCCCAGAATGCAGTGTGACGAAAATAGAAATAAATAAGAAAACTAACCACAACCACCCAACCACCTGGACGCTTTTAGATGGCCTCCTAAATCACAGCTGAATTAAAGAAGGAACTGACACAAGGAGAGCCTACGTGGGGTGGGGGTGGGGGGGTGGAGTAATCAAACCACTCAGTCAGAAGGCTGTGTGATGCTGCCAAAGCACTATTTGGAGGAAAAGCCATAGCTTGAAATGCTCCATTATGGAAAAGGGAATACAATAATGAGTCAAACACACAAACTGAATCCAGACTGTGAGTCTCTTGAAGGTATCATGGGTCATGTCCTAATCTCCTTGATACTTCCCACACCCAGCAAAGTACCTGAAATATTTTGTTTACTCAATATTCATGCACGGAGGTCGAACCAGTGTGGGATTTGTGCCACCTGGTGCTATTCCAGGGGCTGGAGATAGAGCAGCGAACAAAACAGTCTTGAAGAAATCTCTGTTGAGCAAATAAACAATAACAACAACTGGCAAGGAAGAGAGCAGGGGGAAATGGTAAAAACAAAATCAGAAATAAATTAGGGAAAAAGTCACAATTTTATTTTATTTTATTTTTTAAAAAGATTTATTGATTTATTTTAGAGCGTGCAGGAGCAGGAGGAGGAGGGGCAGAAGGAGAGGGGGAGGGGAAGCAGATTCCACCCTGAGCCGGGAGCCCCGAGGCGGGGCTTATTCTCACCACCCTAGATGACAACCCAAGAGTCGGTGCTGCTTAACGGACTGAGCCACTCAAGCACCCCTACAATTTTAAATATTAGAATGTAAGAGATTTAATCATCTGCATTAAAGACTTGCAAATCAGAGACACAGTGCACAAATGATATGGCTACAAATCTTCAAATTATACTCAAATGGAACAGATGTTTTACATACTATAGAAAAATTACCATGAGGGCCCTCCTTTGAAGTTTCAAGAAACAAATAATGACCGTCATCTAGAAATTATTCCTGAATGACAAAAATCACCTAATTTAATCGTCAAGAAAAATAGGATTCAAATACAAAAACCTAATCAAGATAATAGCCTGAAGTAAAACTGCATCCAGTTTCATTTATTAATATCAATGTTTAATATTTCACAAATGTTTTAGTAAATATAATTTAGTAATATGAAAAATGGAGTCTTGGGGCACCTGGTTGGCTCAGTTAAGTGTCTGACTTTTTTTTTTTTTAAAGGTTTTATTTATTTATTTGACAGAGAGAGAGAAAGCACAAGCAAAGGGAGCAGCAGGCAGAGGAAGAGAGAAGCAGAGGGAGAGGGAGAAGCGGGATCCCTGCCGAGCAAGGAGCTCAATCCCAAGACCCCAGGATCAGGACCTGAGCCAATGGCAGACGGTTAACCCACTGAGCCACCCAGGTGCCCCATAAGTGGGTGACTCTGGATCTTAGCTCAAGTCTTGATCTCAGGGTCCTGTTGGGCTCCGCTCTGGGCGTGGAGCCTACTAAGGAAGGAAAGAAAGAAAGAAAGAAAGNAAGAAAAGAAAAGAAAAGAAAAGAAAGAAAAGAAAGGAAAGGAAAGAAAAAGAAAGAAGAAAGAAAGAAAAGAGAGAGAGAAAGAAAGAGAAAGAAAGAAAAGAGAGAGAAAGAAAGAAAAACGGAGGCTTTATCTAAGAACTCACTTCAAAGAAGAGTCAACACAGAGAAAACACCATAATTTAGTAGATTAAAAGATGAAAGAATCATTTGCATAGGCGTCCTAACGGAAGTGTGATTAAAAAAAAGTCATTTCTTTCTTTCTTTCTTTCTTTTTTTTTAGAGAAGGAAGGGAGGGGCAGAGGGAGAGAGAGAATCTCAAGCAGATTCCCCACTGAGCGCAGAGCCTGACTGGGGCTCAATCCCAGGACCCTGAGATCATGACCTGAGGCGGGATCCAGATGCTTAACTGACTGAGCCACCCAGGCGCCCCACAAAAAAAGTCATTTCTAATTTTTAAAAAAGCCTAAAAAAAAAAAAAGGATAGAAGGGTACCCCCTTACCAATGCAATAGGTGTCCATGTAAAACCAGTTACGGCTGCCAGGGAAACAATACAATCATTCCATTAAACATTTTAACAAAGGAAAAAGAGATGCCTTTTATCACCTGATTTCGTGCTGTGTGGGAATTTTTTGCCAAAGGAAGAAGAGAAATGGAAGCAAAGAATAGAGAAAGCAAAAGTTAGGAAAACAACATCACATCAGAGCATTCCTTCTGAGCCTGGAGTTCTGGGTTGGGCAACGCAGCATGTGCTGGCTGAATACTGAATGAGAATCTTGGGGAAATGAACTAACTTGCTGAGAACAGGGCAGCGGTGGTGCTCCCTCTGGGAGGGCTTGGACAGGGGCTCTGAACCCCTAATGAGCTGTCTCTGTGGTATGACCTACCCTAGGACCGCAGTCCTCTCAGTCTTGGCCCCCTGGGTTCCCTTGAGCTGGTGGACCCTGCCAATGGTTTCTATGTCCCCAGACAAATCCTTTCTGTATGACAAAGCCAGTCCTCCTTAAGCCTTCCAGCTGAAGTCACAATGTGTCATTGGTCATTCTGACCCTAACCAACACGTCCAGACACATCCGGGAGCCAGTCAGGTTTCTCAAAATTTTATAAAGTTTAAAAATGCAAGAAAAGCTAGCATCCTTCTTAGAAAACCCTAAGGATTCAGCTTGTGTATATGTATTTGTGTTTTTAGGATAATATTTTGAAAAAGGAGAACTGTGAGGGAGATCTATTTGATGTTAAAGCATGTTCTGAATGAGTGCCTAGGAATTTCTTTTTTTTTTTTAACCAGAATTCTTTTCTGACAATGGGGATGAACAGATGCTGGAGCTCTGGAGGAGGGGATGGGGAAACCCAGAACCCAGTCTGCCCCGCACTCTCCCTGCCCTGCAAGTCAGCTCCCTCCACCCCATCCTTGGTCCCCAGAGGAGAGCCACGTGTGACCCCCTTCAAAGCCAGGAGGCTACAACACCATCCCCAGAAACTGTGAGACATTGTAAATCTGAGATCATGACATTGCCTGGTGCACGCTGGGAGCTCTGGATTTTTAGTTAAATGAATGCTATGGATCCTGGAAACAAATTCGACCATATTCAAGAAGAGCTCATGCAATGGACTAGCCCAAGGGAACGATGGAAAAAAGAGCAGGTGCTGTTGAGTGAGACTGGATAGCAATACAGAGAAAGATGAACTTAATTCCACCACATATTAAAAAAAAAATTCTAGATGAGGAATTAAGAATGTATCATATCAACAGGAAAAACCCATATATAACTCTAAAAAAAGCACATGAGAAACCAACTTAAAAGCAAAAAATTGCCTAGTAAATACTGATGTTAAATTTTTAACTAACGTAAGCAAAGAATTACCAAGGAAAAGATGAAAAATAGAACAACAAAAAATGGTAAGGTGCTTTACAATGAAATCCAGCCCGCCTAGGATGACAGTAACAGAATGGAAAAAAAATCCTTACAACATCTAGATTAAATAAAAAGGAAAGCAGTGTGTGACGAGTTTATACCGATGCCTAAAAATTCTAACAGTTTCCAACAAAGAGAAATACAGTAGAAAGCAACCATGCAGAAAAATATTTAATGACAGTAAATTAAAGACATTCAATCGATGTATCAATATTGAAATGCAATGTTATCCCCGCAAAAAGAGAGAAGAAAAGATCGCGGATAGAAAGCAGACAAACCGCGAATGAGCTGGGTCCAACAGTGCCTGAGGCCGTGATGGGCACCGTCACTCAAAGGCTCGGCAATATTGATGGAGCCGTAATCTCTGCTTATCATAAAACTGTAATTGGAAATAAGAAAGTAATAGGAACAATCTGCTCAGAGCAGCCCTTATTTGTAATCACCAAGATCTCAAAATAACCCAAATATCTGGCAGTTCATTTTCTCAATAGACTATTTTGAAACCATTAGAATGTTAAACAGGTAAAGACATGAAGTTTTGGGTGAAATAATAAATGAAAAGAACTCAGAAGTGTCTGCCGCTGTGCTTACAACAATGTGAAAGCAATAGAGAAAGACAGGAGGGAACAAAGCATGGGTAAAGCTCTGGGGTAGGAGTTGTGGATGAATTAGACTTTGAAAAATCTCTCCAGGCGTCCACCTCAGCGGCAAGGAGGGGATTTGAACCAGAATGCTCTGACCGCCAGCACAGGAAGCCCCTGGGGCACGCATTTAAAATGCAGATTCCAGACCAAATCTGGTTGGGGCCCAGAAATTTGCATTTTTAACACTCCGGTGTGTTTGCAATTCTTATAAACACTAAAGGTTGGGAACCGTGGCTTACTCAGTGATTTCAAAGTAGTTTCGGGATTCTAGATTCTAATTATCTGCAGGCTACGAGTCTGGCTAACCAGAGGCAAATCAGGTCTACGCATCACGACTCCACTTCGGTCGGGGGTGGGGGACGGGAAGAAGTGGGGGTCTTGAGGGGTGGGGGGTGGGCCAGCATTGGCAGGCCTGGATCTTTGCCCGGGCTTGTCCTTCTGGGGAGGATCTCTGCCTTTACCAGATCGGGTGTGACCGTGCTTCCAGCTGAAGCCTGCGATGCCTCATCCGGGTCCTCACTAATCCTTGACCTTCACCTTGTCCCCTGCTCCCAGCGAAGTCCTCCGGACCCTCCCCTCCCTGGAGTCTCTGCAAAGGTTGTTTGACCAGCAGCTCTCCCCTGGCCTCCGTCCACGGCCTCAGGTAAAGGCTTTGGGGTTGAAAAGGCGAGATTGATCAACCGGGGTGGGGGTGAGGCGGGGGAGATAAGGTAGCGGGAGTCCCGAGGGCTCAGAAGGGAGCCCCCCACCCACTCCTGCCCTGAGTTGGGTAGACCACCAGAGCATGGGATGGGGTGGGGGGGGGAGCCTCAGGACTCTGTTCCTCCAGTAAGGCATTTCCCCGCTGCCTGATTCTGATTTAAGGAATGATTTCAAATTCCGCACCATCAGCAGAACTAGTTAGTGCTGAATAGGAAGCAAGGCAGGGCCTTTTTTTAAAATCATTGCTCACTGGAAACTATTAGAAGAACGTGAGGTGCCTAAATGCTTGATCCTACCTCTTGCCCCAAAAAGAACAGGGTAAAGGTGCTCCCTGCCCACCGGCCCCACCAGCTCACAGTCTGGTAGGAGCCAAGGCCGAGTCATCCACTAAGCAAAGGTCTGTGTTTTGAAAGGTGTCACCAGCAAAAGTTAAAAGCAATGTGAAAATGTGATCTTTTCTCCACGGAAAGTACTTGCAACAGATATAAGGGACAAAAGATTAATATGTTAACAACAACAAAAAACCTCCTCCAAATAAGGAAAACAACTCAAGTTTTAAAATGAGAGGTTATAAAAAAGGCTGTCTTACTGAAGAGGAATGGGAATGACCAATATATATATATATATATATATGTATATATATATATAGCAAAAATATATGTATATTGAAAAGTTCAACCTCACCTCATTAGTAACTGGAAAATGACATTCATAGCGGGGAAATCTCTTGCCTATCAGATGGGCAAAAAGTTGGTTGGTAAAGTTAGGGCTTGGGTTGGGTTTTGGGGTCAGGGACTCACATAGGTTCACCGCTCTGCTCTGTTGCTGGCAATGGGGGAAAAATGGGTTTTCTGAAAGGCGCTTTGTCCACCTGCGATGACTGCTAAATGCACACATCCTTCAAGCAAGCAGTTCTTTATGTAGGCAACTGTCTTAGGGACAGAGACATTTATTGCTTATTGTGGCTTTATCTCTATAAACAAAAAACACTGGAAACCACCCAAACATAGAGTTGGTTGAGTTGGTTAAAGTAAGCTGCAGAATTCTATTCTAAGGCGGGCACACTGATGTGGACAGATTCCCCAAGGGATACTGTTGGGCGGAAAAAAGCAAATGGCAGAACAATCTATAAACGATGATACATGTGTGGAAATCAGACCAGAAGGATTTAAACCCAAAGCGTACTCTGGTCACAACACTGGGGTGATGGGACAAGGGAGAAGGGGCGGCCAAGGGGGACTTGAGGCTTAACCAGACTGTATGCTGGAGGGGTTTTTACTGAGAAAATATCTATGTGCTATTTGTACAACTTAAAAATTCACCCAGAAATTAAAAAGGTAATTTTCCTTTCCTTGAAGTGAACGATGAGACGTTAATTTCTGGGAAAGTAAAAGCAAATCTAGGCAAATCAGGGGCTCTGCCAGACACTAACATTTAAATAGTTTGAACAGAAGACCACACACCCACATCTTTGAAATAGATCAGAAGAGGGCGAGGGCCCCAGAGAGTTAACCCAACCCACCTGCCAGCCGGTGTTTACTTTCAGTGACCAGTGACAGGATGGAGCAGGGACCCGAAGGAGGGTGGCATCAGACATGGATGGAGAGAAAGGGTTCTTGTTCCCATTCTCCCTCATGAGCCCCTGACTCATAAGGAAAATGCAGAGGTCGTTCTTGATGCCTTCAGAAATTCACAGATTGAGGAGGAAGTGGCAGGCTGCCTGAGATAGAGGAAAGATCAGAAACAGCTGACCCCAGTATCTGACCCACCCCCACTGGTCCTTGTTTTCCTCATCTGTGAAATGGGCAGAGTGTGTCCACCACTGCAGGGTTCGTGAAGGAGTAAGTGTGAGACATTGACTGCCGTACTCTGCTGACATGTGGCCCTGCCCCTCAGGTCGGCAACACAGGCTGGGGACCCCTGGGCCCCCGCGTGGAATTTATCTGAGAACTGATGGGAGCTGCAAAGTGCAAGGTTATCAAAAATGACTGTGGACCTCGAGGGCTGGGAGATACCTGGCTCAGCCCCATGTGAGAAAGGAGAGTCGTTAACCTTGGAACCCACATCCTCCGTTTAAAAGGGCAACTAAAAAGCAAAGTAAAATAACTGGGCCAGTTTATGGGAACTCACAGGTGTCAGGCCAGTTTGCTCACTTCTAGGCTAAGCTGTGAAGGCTGTGTCCTCAGCCTTGATGTGAGTGACATTTGGGGCCAGATTATTCTTGGTTGTGGGGGACTGTCCAGTGCATTGTAGGACGTTAACACCTCCTTATTTCTACTGGCTAGATGCCACGAGCATCCCCCACTTGTGACAACCCCAGATGTCTCCAGACTTTGTCAAATGCCCTTTGGCAGGCAAAATCGCCATCAGCTGAGAACCACACAGTTAGACCTACATTCAAGTCTCAGGTCTACACTAGCTGTGTGACCTTGGACACGTTGACGCACCACTCTGACTCAGTTTCCCCTCCGCAAAACAAGGGTTAGAAGAATCCGTTCATGCGAGGATTAGATGAAAGGCTGCATTTAAAACATGCTTGGCATCACATCACAGAACTCATCCCGATCTCCTCTGTGTTCTGCCTGCTGGAGGCAGCAGTGCACGCAAAGCTCCGGCATTGTGCTAATACCTTTTGTTCCAAGAAAAAACTCCCTGTTTGTCAATACTTCCTTTACACCTGGTAAGTTTTTGCCAAACCTGCCTCATAAGACACAAACTCAAAGGAGAGGGCAAGATGCCAGGCTCAAACTGCAAGGTGACTGCCCCAAGTACCAAGCAGGTCATTAATTCCAAGTGTCTGAGAGGGAAAAGAAGAGGTTGGATCTGGGATCTTTTCGATTCTTTATGAGAAAGACCACCCAAAGCCAAGGGATCCCTAATTGCCCCACCACTGACCAGCTGGTCTGCTCCACCCCCACCCGTGTCTCCCTCTATTCCATTTCTCCTATCTCAGTATCTCGTTCCTTCCATACCTCGAGGCTTTCCCCTCATCAATGATAAGCACGGGCTGATTGTGAGCTTTGTTCAGGAGCTGGGCAAAACCAAAATAATGAGAGAAAGTGTTGACAAATATGATGTGTCTGAAGTGTTGACGAAGCTAGGACGGTTGCAGGAGGGGGGTGATGGGTGGTGGTTGGGGGTGGTCACGGTGGCTTGTTGGTGCTGGTACAGGTAGTACATTCAAGTAGCGGGGGAGGGGGCGGAAATTTGAGGTCAAAAGCAAGTGTAGCCTGGCTGACTTACTAAGCAAGGGGTGGGGTAAAGGGACTTCACCTGGTTGGTGATAACCCTCATTCCATTCCATATGCGTGTCTGATTTTATCATCCAACTTCTGAAAGGCAGGGATGGTATCATGAATTCCACATGTGTGACCACACATCTGGCACGGAGTAGATGCTTTGCAAATATTGGTTTTGGGAATGAACACTTGAGACTGTGGACTGGGTAGGACTTGCTTATTGTGGCTTTGGTCACAGATGACCACGATGATGGTCACGGATTCAAGTCCTGCTCTGCCATTCACTAGCTGTGTGACTTCAGGCAAGTAACTTCAGTTATCTGGGCCTCCTGATGGGTTGAACTTGACTGAGCACCTTCTTGGCCAGGTGCTATTCTAAGCATCCAGGTCACAGCACTGAACACTGTCCTCATGGTCCCAGTTCTCACAGAGCTCACGTTCTAGCAGGGACAACACAATGAACAAAGACATGACCAAGGTGATTGATAAGAAACAAAGCAGGATTTTTTTTTAAGATTTTATTTATTTATTTGACAGAGAGAAAGAGATCACAAGCGGGGGGTGGTGGCAGAGGGAGAGGGAGAAGCAGGCTCCCAACCAAGCAGAGAGGCTGATGCAGGGCTCGATCCCAGACCCTGGGACCACGACCCAAGCCGAAGGCAGGCACTTAACCAGCTGAGCTACCCAGGTGGCCCAAAGCAGGATGGTTTGATAGAGATGCCCTGGTGGCTACTTTAGCTAGCGTGGTCTACCCAGGTGACCTCCACATCTCTGGAAATTCCTCAGGGAGTATAGCTCAAAGCCACTGGCAGGTCAGAGGCGAGGATGGCTAGGGATGAGGGGGTCCTTATACAGAGTCTTAGAGGGCAGCGTAAGGAGTCTGGATCATTTTCTCCTACTGGTGAGTTTCCAGCCGTGAGACGGCTATACTTTGGGAGTAGAGGAGGGGCAGCGCTGGAGCAGAGGTAAGGGGAGCCAAGGTCATAGTCAAGACCAACCCTAGAATTTTGTTTAAGCACCTGAGTGGATGAGGTGCGAAGCAATTGGAGAAACAGGTTTAAGAGAGGAGATGAAAGGAAGGTTTATTTCTTGGCCACGATAATCCTGAGGTGATTACAGATAGCTCTGATTTTCTTGTCTGCAAAGGGAAATAATCATAGTACTGAGCAGGTAAAATGAGACCGAGTATGGAAAGGGACCAGCGGAATGCCTCTCCATGGCTGACACTCTCACTGCTGTCCTTACTTGCCCTTTTCCCCAGGTGCCTGGTGAGGCCAATCCAATCAACATGGTGGCCAAGCTCAGCCAACTGACAAGTGTACTGTCTTCCATTGAAGATAAGGTACTGGGGGATCCTGCAGCTTCTCTTGGCTTCTCTTTGGTCCTCTGTTTGCTTAGAGAATGCCCAAGTGTGCAGGCTCTAGGCTCCCTTTGACCCTGTCCCCAAAGGAGGCTGCCTTCCCTGCACCTCCCTGCCTAAAAGGCCTTGTGCATTTATACCCACAGGTCAAGGCCCTGCTGCATGAAGGTACCGAGTCTCCCCACCGGCGTTCCCTCATCCCTCCGGTCACCTTCGAGGTGAGTGGCTGTGCCCTTATGTTCCGCAGTTGGGGGCTGGGGGCCATTGTGGTCCCTGTGGAAGGACGGATTTTGGCTCAGCTCTGCAAGGGCAAGGAGCCCATCACTGAGCATGGTGGTTGGCAGAGCCATCTGTGGAGATGGTGCCATTAGAATGGGCACCCAGACAGGTCTGCGGAACGTCCTTCGGGGGAGGCTCCCCAGAGAAGAGCTTCTCAGCCCAAGATGCTTTACACTGTGTCCTTCTCCAAATGGGCACAGTGAGGGGGGCCCCGCGTCCCCCCGCCCCAGAAGCTGGCTGCAAAGTAGTGGCTCGGGAGAAGCAGGAAAAATAGAATCCCCATGATTTCCCCAAGAGCGAGTGAGAACCTCCAAGAACAGGCCCAGAAATTTGTTTTTCTTAATGATCCACAGAGATCCTGGTGCAGCCGGCCGAGCCCTGGTCCCACATTCAGAAGCGTAGGACGAGATGCCCCCCACCCAAGGCCTTTCTGACCCTGATGATAATTGTGCATTTATATCTCCAGCTTCTGAGCGTGCCTAAGCAATTGTCTTTTTCCTAATTATTACCAGTAAACATTCAGCTGTTAGTGGTAACAAGGCCCAGGAGCCAAAATTGGTTATTAATATCCTTTCTGGGAGTAGGTGGCACATCAGATTAACGAGTGTTGTCAGATTAAGGCGTGAATGAATCATTCTCCAGTAGTTCACCTGTTCCTCCACCACACCTGTTGGCAGAACAGCTGATAGGCGCATGAGGCACAGCCGTGTCTTTCGCACATTTTAGCGGTTCTCGGGGGCTGCCCGAGGAAACGTGGACTTGGGGCCCTGGGGTGAGGGAAGCTCGGAGGTTGAAGCCTGATGGCACCACCTGGGATACGGGGGCTGGACTGGCCTGGGGCTGCCCAGCCGCACAGACGAGGGGCTCCCAGGCTGGCCCCCTGAGCCCACATAGACAGATGGTGACCACCTCTCCCCTCCCCCCCTCCTCCTCACAGGTGAAGTCAGAGTCTCTGGGGATTCCTCAGAAACTGCAGCTCAAAGTCGATGTTGAGGCTGGGAAACTGATCATTAAGAAGTCCAAGGATGGTTCTGAGGACAAGTTCTACACCCACAATAAAAGTAAGATCCCCCGCCCCACCCATGGTGCTCTCATGGTGTTGGTACCATTTCTCCTGGCCGGCCCGTAGCAGAACAGCCGGACGAGAAGTCCACAGGCACATCCACCCCTGCTAGGATCTCACCCCCGCCCCGAGCCAGCTCCAAGGCGCCCCTGCCATGCCCCTCCTTCACGAGGCCTTCCCTGTATGTTCCGCCTCCTTCCACCAAAGCCTGGGGAAGTGAGCTTAAATGCGGGGCCCTGGGGGGCAGTTCTCTGTGCGTATGCGCTGCCCCACTAGGAGCCACCTCAGTCCCCGGACAGAGCCCTGCACAGACGGGCTGCCGGCCCCGTCAGGTAGCATCTATCTTGAGCGTAGCATGGACTGACAGCCAGTTTAGCATGGCGCTCAAGTATGTGGATTCTGCCACTGAGCCGCCTGCCCTGCCACTTGGTGGCTGTGTGACCCTGGACACATGGCTTCACTGCTCTGGGCCTCAGAGTAGGCACCAGCAGAGATGGCAGGTGGCAGCACCTCGCAGCTTGTCTCGCGTGGGTCTCTAGGGCACACAGCACGTGCCGCAGCTTTGCCCCGTCGAGAACACTTACCTGAGCTGTCAGTTCAGATGGCAGATACTGGGTTAGCAGCCAAGCCCTACAAATAATGTCTACTACGGTCCCTACGCTCCAGCGGGGCGGGAAGGGAGATGATATATTCAGCGGCAGCTGTGCTGGTTGCAGCGGGACAGGGATAAGCATGCAGGTAGACCCTGGAGCTGGCCTGGCCGAGTTCACGTGTAGGCCCTGCCACTCGCTCACAGGATCATGTTGGCCTGGTTACTTAAGCTCTCTGCCTCATTTTCCTCATCTATGAAATGGGAATAATAATAATAATAATAATAATAATAATAATAATAATAATAGGTTTCTCCTAGGCTTGTCATGAGAAGTAGATAAGCTAATGCATATGGGAGCACCTCCTCTGTGCCCAGCAGCAGCGCTGGCCCCTGGCAAAGTGCCAGGCGGAGGCCAAGCTGGGAGGTCTACCCCATATGGGCCTGCCCCCTCCTGTAGCCTCCTGCGGCCAAGCCCCATCTGGGCAGTGGCACCAAAGTCCGAGGGATGCTCTTAGGGCAGCAGGTGGAGTGGGAGTCTGGGGACCAGCCCTATGCAGGAAGTGGGGTACAGTGAGGGGACAAGTGTAGATAGCACGGGGAGGTGATAATAGCCCAGCCTCGTATCCCAGTGTGGCCACTTGTGACCCTGGTCTAGAGCCCTGTCTCTAATCCTCAGTGTACTCTTGTCAGAGCTGCCATGAGTCTTAAATAGATTAACATCACAGGAGGTAGTAGGCGACCAGTAAAACACCATTGTCATTGTAATTATCCTTCCAAGGTAAGGCAGCATAGAGCAGTGAGGAGAGACCAGGAAATGAAGTCCCCAGACACTGGAGTGTGACAAGTGTCCTTTTCATGAAGAGTTGAGGTCACAGTGTTGAGACAGGGCTGCTCTGTCTACTGCCAAGTTGGGCCGGAGACATGAGTGTATGAAGGTTGGAGCAGAATTGGGCTGTGCTGAAAGTGTTCCACTTAGCGCCGTGTTTTCCTCTCCCCGTCACAGAGAACTGAGTTATAGCTGAAAGGGGTGGGCCCAACTTAAGAGGAAACCAAAGCCGAGGTTGAGGAGAGAGTGTGTCAGAGTGCCTGACTGCTCTAAAAAACTCAAGGTTTCTGGACTGAAAGAAATCCCTCCCTATCAGTTTAATTCAACAGACATATCTTCTTTGAAGTATTTTCTGTGGACCAAGCCCACGTTAGAGCCCTCCAGAGAGGTAGCAGTGTAGAAGGGAAAGTTGACCTGTGAGCATGTATTAGAATGTGTGTCAGATGAGAGGGTCGCCCTGAAGGAGGATGGATTAACTCTGTTGTGGGGTGTGCAGGGAGGCTTCACACCACAGATGGCTCTGTCTAGGGCTTTGAAGGATGAATAGGAGTTCATCAAGCATAAGGTAGGGGAGGGCCCTAGGACTGAGAATGGCCTGTGCTGGGGCAAAGTGTTAGGGAAATCCCATGTCCCTTGTGGCCCTAAAGGGAGGAGCAGAGGGGCATGGGGCCCCAGATGTGGACAGGGCCCTGAATGCCAAAGTAAAAGCTAGAAATGTTCTATGGAATGGACAGCACTGACGGGTTGACCATGTTGAGGGGTGAATATACTCCTTTGTGGAATTTTGGATGGTGTGAAAGTTGCTGTCAGATCAGGGATGGGTGAAAGAGCCAAGCTGGAGAAGAGGCGCCCTGAGGGACCCCCAGCTTGAGTTGAGATACACTGTTACAGTGGGGGTTCACAAGCCCTTAAAAAGAGAAGCGTGGATGCCCAGAGCCCGCCAGCCCAGGCTCTCTGAGGGCCACACCCACCTGCTTCCTGTCTTCCCTCCAGGCTTTGGAGCCCAAGCTCACCCTCTGCCATGGCCTCTGTCACAACAGGACACAATTATTTGTTCACAAGTCCGCTCCCCCACAAGGGCTGGGTCTTGATCTTACACACTCTGCGTTCTGTAGGCCCAGCACAGGACCTGGTATTCAGCAGGTGCATACTCAGGGATTGCCGATTGATGAAGGTGCTTGCAGTGTTGCTCATAAATCCCCAGCTCCCTCCACCAAAAAAAATGTGGCCTCCATAGAGGTCAGGAAGAGGTGTTTTTGTTCACTGCTAATAAATCCCCAGAGTCCAGAACAGCAGTTGGACAGAGTAAGTGATTGGTCAACACAAGCTGAGCGAATCCGTGAATGAATGAATGAACAAAGGAATTCAAGGCCAGTGCAGTAACACAGTTCACGTGGCCGCGTGTTTAGGTGCCCGCTTTATCACCAGCACTGGAGGCAGTGTGCC
Organism: Ailuropoda melanoleuca; assembly: GCF_002007445.2. Lineage (NCBI taxonomy): Eukaryota > Metazoa > Chordata > Mammalia > Carnivora > Ursidae > Ailuropoda > Ailuropoda melanoleuca. Next base: position 192,615,206 of record NC_048219.1, read on the forward strand.
TCAGCGGTGAGGGGCTCTGGGTAAACTGGATTCCCATACTGATTTCACATCCTCACTCCACAGCTTCATCATGGTGTGACCTTAAATTAGGGACTTACCTACTCGAAGCCTCCATCAAACGGATTCCTACAGGGTCCTTGTGAGCGCTGGTGGCATAAGGCATATGCCATCCTGGCACAATCAGTGTCCAATCATGGTTATTGTCAGGTGCTCATCATCTGGAGGAAATCTTTGATTGCAGGTGTTGGGAGTTCCTTGCCCTGCTGCAGGCCCCGTGTTCTTGAATGGCTTTGGCAGTGAGGTCTTCTATGCATAGGAAAAGCCAGTTGCTGTAGGAGGAAGTCATAATGTATTCATTCACTGAGCAGTTATGATGTGCCAGGCCCTGGGATGCAAAGGTGGACAAGCCAGCAGGGGTCCTGGCTCTCTGGGAGGTTCCCTGCAAGTAAGAGTCAAGGAGAAAATAACAAGTACACAAATAGGTGAACCAGGAAAGTGTCAGGGAGTGATAAGCTCTAGGCTGGGAATGTAAATAGGCTGTTATGAAAATAGTGGAGGATGGTCATTTGAGCTGGCACCTGCGTGTCAGGAAGATGCTGGCCACGCAGAAACCACAGAAAAACCCTTGCGCAGAGGCTCCGAGATGGGAGCGGGCTTGTCCTGTGAGCGAGCCTGGAGTGGCTGGAGAACGGATGGTGCAGAAATTGGGTACCTGTCCTCGGCTTGGTGAGCCCGGAGTATGTTCTAAGTGGAGTGAGCCACGGTTAGGAGATTTTAAGCAAGGGAGTGGTATGATCCCACTTTAAAATGAACTCTGGCTGCTGTGCTGAGAATAAATTATGGCGGGGAGTGGGGAGACAGACCAATTAGGAGGCCTTGGCAGTCACCAGGCAAGAGATGGTGGTGGCTTGAGATGGGGAAAGATGGACATTGGGAATGTTTTGAAGGTCGAACTGCTCATACTCCTTCATGGGTGAGATGGAGAGTTGCAAGGAAAAGAACACAAAGAGTGTCTAGTTTTATTTAACTGCATGTGGAGACAAGTGGGCCTCTTACTAGTCCTGGTAGAATACTAATCCTGATCAAGCAAGATGTCACACCTTGGAAGCAGCCTCACAGTCCTGCAAATGGGTGTCAAGTTAAAGCCAGAAGTTCGGAAGGAAGGAGACATGGCCTCATAGTAGCAGATTAGGGAAAGTCTCAGGGCATCCCAGTTGGCAGCAGTAGGAATCACACCGTGGACTATTTACTGCTGCTGACAAGGGCAATGGGATTTCTGAGCACACAGGACATCCACGATTTCCCTTGGGTAAGATGTCCAGTCAAGATGGCCGTTGAAGATACACACTTGTCAGTTCCCTTCCTAAAAGCAAAACTCAACAGGAACAAAGAGAGTGAGATGGCATCACAATTCTAAGTGCTGAAAAGCAGATGGATAATGATAACCAACTTAAAGGAACCAAAAAGGCTCAATTTTAAGCATGTAGTAGGAAAAATTGAGACACCTGACTCATACCACAGAACCCACAAAGGGTACAGGAATTGATACTGTCAGGGGCCCCTAGAAGTGGTGAAGGTGAGGTTATAAACATCAGGATTGGATGAAAATCTGTTTTAAAAGAGACCCACCAGATCTTGCTTACTCCTCACATCCTGCCCTCTGCTTCCCCTCACTCATTAGACACAAGGATGTTAGTTTTCTGGAGAAGGTAAAGGGCTAGGGGAACATCAGGCCTGGTAAGGACAGAGGAACCCACTGGAAACAGGACTAAATAACAGTTAACTTCTGAATGTTGATAACCACAGCCAGGCTCACACCCTGCAGGCAGGAGGTTGGAAAAGTCTGGAGCACGTGACCAGCCCAGGGGCAAAAATCAGCTCAGGGGTTTCCCTGTGAGTTGGCTCATGAGACCACCCATTGCAGAAGCCTTGCTTGACAGACCCCCATGGTCACTGTTGGAACATATAGCCAAGGATCACCAGACATTGAAGGGAAGCCTGGGATGGCAGTGAGACTCAAGGCAAAAAAAGAAACAAAAAGACAAAAAATTTGGAGGGAAGCAATTTGTGAAAGTTAAAAGAAATTGAATCATGAAACAAGAACAGAATGCTATTTTGAAAGGAACATTCAGAGAACAAAATAAAAATGAAGGAGGAAGGAAGAAAGGGGAAGAAGAAGATAGGGTAGGGGAAATTAAAACATTACAGCAGAAATTTTTAAAAATAAAAACAGAATGGAAGGGTGACAAGATAAAGTTGAGGAAGGTTTGCAGATGGTAGAACAAAAGGATAAAGGGAGGGAAAATAGGAGAGAAGATATTAATATAAAATGAGAAGACCAGTCTAAGACTAATCCAATACCAAAATGAGGCAGTAAGAGAAAATGGAAACAATGAGAGAAACTCTCAGAACCAAACACCGCCAGTTTCTAAATTGAAAATGGCCCACAAAGTGCCCAGCACGACAGAGGAAAATTGTTCCACCCTGAGGCACACACAGCACTGGAAAGTCTTACAACACTGTTGTCAAAGAAAAGATCCTAAAATCTTCAAAGCGAAAATAGATTACAGACTGTGTCAGGGCTCCCCAAGACTGTCTCAGCGATTCACCAAGGAGAGCTCTCAGGACTCGGCATAAAGTCATACAATTTTGACGGTGAAAGGATGCAAAGCAAAATCAGCAAAAGGAAAAGGCACATGGGAGGAATTCCATGGGGGAGGTCAAGCACAGGCTTCCAGGAGTCCTCTCCCAATATAGTCCCACAGGCCATGCTTAATTGCTCCCCCAATGAGTTGTGACAACACATGTAAAATGTTGGCTACCAGGGAAGCTCGTTAGTCAGCACCCAGTGTTTTTAATGGGGACTGGTCACACAGGCACCCTCTGCCTGGCACATACCCAAATTCCAGACTTCCAGGAGGAAAGCAGGTGTTCAGCATAAACCAGACTGTATAAACAGTTTAGGAATATTGAGCTGCTCTTATCAGTTCAGGAGATGCTGGGACCCTCCCCAAATCCAAGTTCCCAGATGCCAACCAACGGCCACCTTGCAAGCACCTTTTCCAAGGATGGCAGTCAGGCTTCCCAGGTTAACTCTTCTGCAGGCAGGTAGATCAAAATGACATTGAGTTTCTCAGCAGCAGTGCCAAAAACTAGAGATGATGGAGCAATTTTTCGTAAGGAAGGGTCCTGAGGAAAATCATTCTGAACTGTCAGTGAAGTGTGAGGGTAGGGTTTTCAGGCATTCAAGGCCTTCAAAATCTGTTATCCATTCCCCTTTCTTAGAAAAGTACTAGAGATGTTGCTCTACTAAAATTCGGGCACAAAACAAGAAAGAGGAAGACATGATGTCTGACAAATTTGATCGAATATGAGAGAGACGTGAATTAATTCCTGAATGATGGAGTGGGAAGGCCCTAGGGTACTGGCTGTACATGAGACCTAGAGGTCACCAGTACAGAGAAAAGAGGGCCCAGAGGCTCTGGGAGAGGCTTCCTCAGGATGGTAAAACTGATGAAAGTGCTTGATTACACAGAAAAGAGTTAGGACCAATGAAAAAGCATGGCAGTTATTAACTCCAGGAAAAACCAAAAAGTTGTGTGGGAAAAGGGAAGCAATTGAGGCTTATCTATCAGTAGTGTTTCCATGGTCATAACACACTGAATACTTAACTGACCAAAATGATAATATTACTGGAAGATGATGGGGGAAAGAAATAATCCATTGGTAGGGGAGACAGGTTGTACATGTCAAGGCTGGCCACGCAGAAACCACAGAAAAACCCTTGTGCAGAGGCTCCGAGATGGGAACGGGCTTGTCCTGTGAGCGAGCCTGGAGCAGGTCTAAACCTCCACCTTCCGTAATGGGAAGTCAATATGTAATAGGAAATATCTAAAGCTGAAACACCAGGAAGAAGTAATAGAAACATGTTATTTAGAGACACAGTAAAATTCCCAAAGAATCCATTAAAGGAGTTAAACGTAATTGCCTGTAGGTAGAAGGATGCTGGAGAGAGGTGGAGTTGGGGGGATACTATTTGTAAAAAATCTTGTAGAGCAGTTTGAGTCTTGATTTTTGATAGAAGTAAACAATTTTGATTTAGATATGAATTAAAGCAAAAGAGGGAAGGAAGAGAAAGGAAGGAATGGAGGTGGGGGGAAGAAGGAAAGCAAGGGGCAGAGGGAAGAAGATGAAAAGGTGACAGTTCACACTGTCTCTGCTCTGGCCAGGCCACCTCTTGCTTGTTCCAGGTACCAACCTTCCCGAGCATGAGCCCCTCTCTGGGAATACAGCCAGCAGCAAAGTGATCTAGGAGACTGGGCACAAATTGGGTACCCACCTGGGGATGGGAAGTCGGGATTGTTGATAATCAGGTGCCAGAGTCTAGCAGAGACTCTACATATTGGGTGATAAGTGGATGAATGAATAAATAAACTTTCATTGCTCTTAAGTCCTACAGCTCATCAAGTCTCAGAAGTTTCTGAACAAGTTGGTGATTTTGGTAGAAACCGAGAAGGAGAAGACCCTGCGGAAGGAATATGTTTTTGCTGATTCCAAGGTAAGTGAGGAAAACTACTTAGATGGGTCAGGAGGGGAGTGAGGGACACATGTCTTTGGAGGCTTGCTTGTGCCTGGAAATTTGTACCGTTAGCTCGCTCAGTTCTCACCATCCATTTCCCATCTGGGAAAACCAGTCCCAGGGAAATTAGGGGACACGTTCCAGGTCAGTGGGGATTTGAACAGCTGCGGGTCCAGCCTCCCCTCTCTGCCACATTGCCTGTCCCCGAAAGGGTCCATCATTTATCACTTGTGTCTCATCCAGCCCTGGTCCCCACTGGGAGACTTTTTAGCTTCTCTGGGCTGGACTCAGAAGCCCTCTGGGGCACCTTAGATTTAAATCTAAATACCAACCAGCACTCCTCCCATGGCTACATTTTGCCCCACTCTGCAGGAGCGAGATGCCCCATGAGGACTGGCTCCTGGAGCAGGAGGTAGTGTGGGCCGATAGAAGTACTCAGGGTCTTTGGGCATTGCCCTGGGCCTCTGTATAGCCAGAGCCAGGGTTCTCTGTGATCTGATCACTCCCCTCTGACATGCCAACCAGGGCCTGAGACCCTCCATCTTGGCCTTACTCTTTATCCTTCTGTATATGACTCATACAAGGCAGGACACAAAGGGCTCTCATCACATCAGGTGTTGGCTGACCAGGCCTTAGCACCATAGCAAGGCTGAGGGACAAGGGATCCCAGCTCAGGTTTACAGGGACAGCCCCCACCAAGTGCCAGAACCTTCCTTCTTTCACCTGCCCCATGGATGATGTGGCGCGGGGTGGGGGGGTGCCCGGAACTGGCTGAGAGGGTGGGAAGAACTCAGAGGGATGACAGAGAAGGGGCTGGGAGAAACAAAGATGCAGGGGCCAGACAGGTGGTGGGGGAGGTGGGGAGAAGGAACGTCTGGCTGGACATCATTCTGGGTGCATGGACATAAATCCAGAAACCAATTCTGCCCATTGGTGCAAGCTGAGAAGGATTAAGACACAGCAGTAAACTGAGGCACCACATTTTGAGGCATCCCGAACTAAAGGCAGGTTTCTGCAATGACAGTCATCCTAACATCTTTGTGAGCAGGTTTCTTCAGAGGGGATTGATTAAGTGAGATTTGCAATTTTTAGGTTAAATTGTATGAAATTGCCATCTCTGTAGGTATGAAACAGCTAAACATTGGTAATTTCATATGGTACAACCTAAAATTTGTGTGTGTGCCTATACGGTCAGCCTGCCCTTGGCTGTCAGCTTGGACAGGGCTGTTCTGCTTCATGCCCCCCTGTATGCCCAGGTACCTGGGACAACTCAATGAAGACTATTAAGGAGACTCTGACAGCCTTCATGTATTCTCTTTTTGGTTTCTTTGATCTAAATTTTCTTTCATTAAATAAGCCATCTGTTTTCATTGGTGAAAAAGTAACAAATGCGAATAAGCAAAAAGTTGGGTTTTTTTTAAAGACTTTATTTATTGAGAGAGAGAGAGAGCATGAGTGGGGGGAGAGGCAGAGGGAGAAACAGACTCCATGCCAAGCAGGGAGCCCGATGTGGGGCTCGATCCCAGGACCCCAAGATCATGACCTGAGCCAAAGTCAGATGAATAAGCAAAAAGTTTAAAATGGAAACACCCATATGCTACTAGTAGACTTTGGACTCTCTTTCAGGATGGTTTTCGTGTGTTTTTTTTTTGTTTTGTTTAAAGATTTAATTTATTTGAGAGAGAGAGACAAAGAGAGCATGAGTGGGGGGGAGGGGCAGAGGGAGAGAAAGAAGCAGACTCCCCGCTAAGCAGGGAGCCCGGTGCAGTGCTCGATCCCAGGACCCCAACCGAAATCATGGCCTGAGCCGAAGTCAGGTGCTTAACCGACTGAGCCACCCAGGCGCCCCTTGTTTGTGTTTTTAATAAAAATGCAACAATGCTATTTATACTGTTTTGTCAACTGGCTTTTTGCACCTAATATAGCTTGAACATCTATCCTTGTTGAGAAAAGCATTTCTGCACCAAAACTTGTGAACCCTACAGTATGTTGGCATGTGGATGGCCCATAATACAATTATTCACTTGCTTCCTAGGATGGAACATTAAGGTTGTTTCTAGTTTTTTCTGTATTGTCCCTGTGATACAGTTGGGTCTTTGTCCGGTTCCTGGTGATTCTTAGAGTCAGATCCTTGTACAGCAGTGGCAGGGCCAAAGAGAAGCCCCACCTCCTTAAGACTTCGGACCCTCTTTCCAGATTGCTCTCCTGCAAGTTCGTACTGATTTGCGCTGCTCTCAGTTTTCTTGAAGCTGACCAAGCCCTTTGAAAGTGTAATGTGCAGGGAGGCAGAGGCCTTTCTGAGTCTGTCTGCGCTTCAATCCCTAGAAGAGAGAAGGCTTCTGCCAGCTTCTCCAGCAGATGAAGAACAAGCACTCAGAGCAGCCAGAGCCGGACATGATCACCATCTTCATTGGCACCTGGAACATGGGTAGGTCCATATGTGCCCCTCCCCCACTCCCTCCCACCACCTCCCCTTGGGTTCTGCTTTGCTGCCTCAGACATCTGCAAATGGGTGGGGGGGGCATCTGTCTTCCTCCCACCCCCCTCACCTCCCAGCCTATCTGCACAGCCTCCTTTCTAGGGAATTCTATACTTTAGCTGACACAACGGATAAGAGAAATGAGCTCTGGGATTCTCGTACCCCGGTAGCAGCTGGGCTGGGTTACTTTGTATGTCTAAACGGGAAAGTGGTAGGTACAGTCTGGATATATAGGTGAAGAGGCTCTTGGGCACCTGCCAGCCTTAGGCAGCTCTCCAAGGGGCCTCAGGCCTGGAAGAAAAAACTCCCTCCCTGGGTAGGGTTGCCAGACTTATTGAGAGAGAGAGAGATGATGCCCAGTTACATTTGAATTTCATGTAAACAGCAAAGTTTTTTCAGTATTGGTATCTAGCTAGAAATGATTATGCTAAATATATGCTATGTGTATTTGTATACTAATCTGTATACTGATATATATTGTGCTGAATATTGTACCAAATAGTGTAACTGTTAAGCTATAAATAAGTACTAAATGTACACCAAATATATACTGTACCATGTACTGTATACTTACATACTGATATATATTTATATACTAGTTATATCACACTAAATATAAATCATACTAAATAATTACTTCATGGAAGTATTCAGTTAGGGGAAAAAAAGTAGACAAAGGATGTCTGGTTCCTTTGAATTTTAGTTGAACAGATACTGCATGGGGCATACCTTTTCTAACAGTTCTCTGTTGTCCGAAACCTGAATTTAACTGGGTATCCCTCCAGCCCCACATTGTCCAGAGTGAAGTCAGGCTCACCCACCCTCTGACACAGCAGATAGGCACCCAGCAGTGAGGAAGGGGGTGAGCAGCAGCCCTTCCAGGAGGGGCAGGGGGTGATCTGGAAATGAGAACATTATTTCCGACTCCTGGCCTGTGGGCTGAGTGGACAGTGGGCCAGGCTTCCTGGAGGGAAGTCAGGAGAGCGCCTGAGCCCAAGGCCACAAGCTGCCAGCCTTCCCCAGGCATTCATGCCCCAATATTGCAGGGGCCACAGCAGCACTGAAGTTGAACTCTGGCCCATGCTTGGGGTCCCATGTCCTCTTCTGTCCTCTCTTGTGTTTCTTATTGGCCACTTGATTTCATCAACTCTCACTCTCAGGGGTTCATGCATGGGGGTACACTGCCCCTGTTTTTCCCGCTGTGAGAATAGAGGTCTTAGATTTGGCTGGACATAGTGAAGTCCGTGCTGGGGTGGGGGGGCGCCCTTCACACAGAAGACAGTGTGAAAGGAACTGGCTGGGTGGGGGGGAGGTCTCCCCAAGCAGAGACCACCAACCCCCAGGGCTTACGCTCCACTGTGAACCATAGTGAGGAGCAGAGTAGCTGCTGTAAAGTTACTTGGGTTCTTGGCCAAGAAGGTTATCTCTCTGGGGGAAGAGTTTACTCAACCTTGAAGGGGTGTTTCCAGGAGAAATAAATCCTTCATCACATCTTTATTAAGCTGCTTTGACTCATTTTTCGAAATGAGAATGAAGGAGGTCTCCACACTCTTCCTGTCTCTTCAGTGCTCAGTTTGCGGCTGAGATCTCTCTGTTTTGCAAGGAAGTCCCCGTTGTCTCCCAAAACCGTCAGCCTGCTGGGCCATCCTTGCCAATGGGGTGTAAACTCCTCAAGGACTGTCTTAGTTCCTCAGTCAGCCCCAAAGGCTAGGACGGTGTTTGACATCTCGTGCAACTAGCTCAGGTCACTGAACGGAATCTTCAGTATTTCTAGTCTCTGAAACTTCATGTTCTCTTTACAGAGAAACTTAGCTGTGCTCTGACCCTACCTGACATCCTGGGGATAGTGGTACCTAATTCGCCGTCTGGCATTTCATGGGGCGGCCCGAATGGTTTTCAGTGACTGGGTGAACCTCTTGCCCCACGCACTTCCCCCACCTGTGTTTTGAATTCTCCTAATGTACTTTTGACTCACTCGGTGTTGGGTTTTGCTGTTGAAGGTAACGCCCCCCCTCCCAAGAAGATCACGTCCTGGTTTCTCTCCAAGGGGCAGGGAAAGACGCGGGATGACTCGGCTGATTACATCCCCCATGACATCTACGTGATTGGCACCCAGGAGGATCCCCTGGGAGAGAAGGAGTGGCTGGAGATCCTCAAACACTCCCTGCAGGAAATTACCAGCATGACTTTTAAAACAGTGAGCAGCTGGCGAGGGCACTGGGGGGAATCCAGGGCAGTGGGCTTTGTAAGGCTGTCCAGGAGCATCTCAGACGCAAGGGTGGGTTCAGCCTGTGAGCTCTCAACGTCCCAAGATGCCTGGTGCTCCGTGGTCATTCCTCACACCACCGCTGCCTTCCAGGGCCAGAGAGGAGCACCTCCATTCTGAAATTGGTGGGGTCCATGGGCATTGCTGAAAATCACTGGGGCCTCCCTCATCCCTGCCCCTGCTTGTAGGTCATCCTTATGTCACTGAAATCTTGCCAGTCCTGGCTTTCATCTTTAAGATACTTCGTTTCATCTGCAGGGCATCCTTAGAAGCTCTCCTGAAGTTTAGGGATTACCGATAGGGTCCCCCACCTTGGGGGTCGGGGCTGGGGAGGGGGATCTCTTGCCCTGTGGTCAAGCACCATGCCCTGGCCGAGGGTGACCGTGTTGTCCACCCCCCCAGATTGCCATCCACACCCTCTGGAACATCCGAATCGTGGTGCTGGCCAAGCCGGAGCATGAGAACCGCATCAGTCACATCTGCACGGACAACGTGAAGACGGGCATCGCCAACACGCTGGGTGAGCACGGAGCGGCCCGCACTCGTGGGGTCATTCCGTCCGAGCCGACCGGGACATCTCTGTGTCTCGCTTCCTGGGTAACCGGAGTGGTTGGTTCCCCCAGCCTCCACCCACTGGGGGTCTACACCAGTGTTGCCGGGGATCTGGCTAAATGTGGGTTCTGACTCAGCGGGTCTCAGGCGGAGCCTGATGGTCTGAGTTTCCAGCTAGCTCGCAGGTGGTGTCGTGCTGCTGGCCCTCAGACCCCACCTGGAGAGTCAAGGACCTAGGACGGGAGTTGACAGATTTTTCTGTGAAGGGCAAGATAGTAAGTGCTTTAGGCTCCGTGGGGCGTGTGCGGCTCCTCATCCCGGCTGCCACGCACGGAAGGAACTGCAGATAGCACGTACTTGAACATGAAGAGCTGTGTTCCAGAAAGCTTTGCTTACGGACGCAGGTGCGGGCACGATTTGGCCCGCGGGCTTTCTGTTGCCGAGCCCTGGTGTAGATTAAGCACGACTCAGGTTGGATGTGGAAATGCCGGTATTAGCGGTGAGCCAGGGGGACCAGTCAGGACACCTCAGAGAACTGAATTCGGAACAAGAGGACGGCAGGAGTGCATTTGTGAGTGTGTCTGTGTGGGGGTGTGGACGTGAGTGTAGGTGTGTCTGTATGTGTGAGTCTACATATGCAAATCCAAGTACGTGTGTCTGTATACAGGCAGGTCTGTATGTGTAAGCCTGTCTGGGTGTGAGTGTGTGTGTGGCTCTGCGTGTGCATCGGAGTGTACGTGCGAGTCTGTGTGTGAGTGCGTGTGCAGACCTGTGTGTGAGCGCATGTGTGAGTCTATGTGAGTGCATGTGCAGACCTGTGTGTGAGCGCGTGTGCAGGTCTGTCTGAACGCATGTGTGAGTCTGTGTGTCAGTGTGTGTGCAGACCTGTGTGTGAGTGCGTGTGAGTCTGTGTGTGAGTGCGTGTGCAGACCTGTGTGTGAGCGCGTGTGTGAGTCTGTGTGTGTGCATGTGCAGTCCTGTGTGTGAGCACGTGTGTGAGTCTGTGTGAGTGCGTGTGCAGACCTGTGTGTGAGTGCATGTGTGAGTCTGTGAGTGCATGTGCAGGTCTGTCTGAACGCATGTGTGAGTCTGTGTGTGAATGTGTGTGCAGACCTGTGTGTGAGTGCATGTGTGAGTCTGTGAGTGTGTGTGGGCAGGTGCACCCACGCAGGCCATGGGCGGGGTTGAGGGCGAGGGCAGTGGTTTCTGGTGATTGGAGTCAGGGACAGGACAGAGTCCCAGCGACAACAGGAAACAAAAGAAGTGCTGCAATCGAATGTGAAGAACTCTCTCAGCTTTTCTGCTGACAAACCGCAAACTGCCCACGTCCACACCCACTTGCCCCCTTCCTTCCTGTCTCAGAAGCTGCCCTGTCGACGCCCACGCCCTTCTGCTGCCCAGGAACCTCTGTCTGTCCTTGCTGTAGCCTGCCTGGGCTGTCCGCCTGCCTGTCACCGGCCCCTTCCCAATAGCACGTAAGGTGCTCAGACCTCCAGGTACAAGATAAACCGACCATGTGGCCCCCCCAGCTCGGTGCTAGGCACTGGGCAAGTGACTATACATACAGCAGCCTGCTCACATGGACAGACGGACAGTAAGATGGTTTCCAGGAGTGCGAGTGCTGGTGAAGCAGGTGCACAGTGTATGGGGCACTGAGGCCCCAGCACTACTGGAGATGAGGGTGGTCCAGGGGTGTCTCTGAGAAGGAGCACTGGGACTCAAGTCCCAGAGGTGAGGAAGTGTCAGTGTGGGAAGAGTGTTCCACACCACAGGAACAGTGAAGCAAAGGCCCTGAGGCCTCTGGGCTGCAGCTCTAGTAGGTCTTGGGGGCAAGGCCAGAAAGGGAGGCAAGAGGTCTGGGCAGCGTCTGAGCTTTATGGCCGTTGGGGGGTAGCTTGGAGGCCAAGGGGTTCCCGTGTACCTGTTCCTCCCTTCCCCCCCACCCTGGGGCTGGCCTCTTCCTCCTCTTCTCCCCCCAAATGGCTCCCAGCCATGGTTAACATGGAGCAGAGCTCAGTGAATGCTGGTTGGCTAATGCTGGTGGACATCTTCCCTAGAAGAGCTAAGACCTTTTTGAGAACATACGTGTGCATGGCCGAGAGCTAAATGCTCTATGAGTATTACCCCATTTACTAGACAGGCCCTTTGAAGGGCAAGGACTGTTGTTGGCCCCACTCACAGACAAGACACTGGAGGCGACAGAGATGTTCCTTAACCTGTCCCAGACCCAGTGGCAAGAAAGTAGTGGGCAGGGATTTAAACCCAGGTCTCATTGCAGGATGGGGAAAAAGCTGGAAGAAGAGGCCTGCCACCCCCCGGGGCGGGGGAGCAGGGTCACCCCTCGTCGCTAGGGGCCCCAGTCCCGGGGACAGAGGCTGGATGATCTTTGAGGTCCTTGCACTTAGGCTCCACCCAGTGCCGTCCACCCCAGAGGGAGAGCCGCATAGGTTGCTACTCTGAATTTTCTAGGAGCCACATTCAAGAAAGTAAAGGAAACAGGTGAAGTCGGTTTTCGTAACATTTAATCAAACAGCATTCGTTCAAAAGATTACCATTTCAATAGGTATTCAACATAAAAATTATTAAAGATTTTACATTCTGTTTTTCTTACTGAGGCTTGTCATTCTGAGGCCTCTGTACACTTACAGCCCTCCCCGGCTGGACCGGCCACATTTCAAGGGCCCAGGGCGGCCCAGGACAGCCGGCTCAAGCTGCTGTGTTGCCCAGGGCAGGCTCTCAGGCTGCTGCGTGTGTCAGAATCCCCAGGAGCGGGGCTTGGCAAATTTCGTCTCTAAAAGGCCAGCCGGGAAAGAGTTCAGGCTCTGCAGGTCGTGCAGCCTCTCCTGCAACAGCTCAACTCTGGGCAGAGCTGTGTTCCAGTAAAATGTGATTGATGGACTCCTGCTTAAATTTCATACCATTTTAATGTGTCACAAAACCTTATTTTGATTTTTGTCCCCCAACTATTTAAAAGTGTAAAAATCATCTTCACCTGGCACCAGGCTGGCCTTTGCCTACCCCTGACCTAGAGGGCTTGTTTCACCCACATTCCTGGGCTCCGCCACCAGAATGTCTGATTCGGCAGGTCCGGGGGGACCTGAGAATTTGCACTTGCCACTTGCTGTTTGGGGCACACACTTTGAGAAGTACTAGTCTAGAATAGGTTGAAACTCAGAAATAAGTGGTCTCAATGGGGGTTTTGGTCCCACCAGGAACCTGGATAGCTGGGGGAACGTCAGCCCACCCAGCCCCGGGCTCCTTTGTCTAAGTCTTCCCCAGGCTTCTGGCTGCTTCTGGTGGTCTTGCCTGCTTGGCCTGTGGGGTAACTGATGAATCCCTGGGAGGGAACTAGCAAGATGACTTCGACAGCGGCCTCTTCCCTCCAGCCCCCTGTGGACTCCCAAGGCCGCTGGCCATTCGCCTGATTTTCTTCTGGTCCTGGAGGAACGCCCCCTCCCCCGAGTCCCTGCCACCGCTGAGTCTCCCACTCCGGAAGCTGTTCTGCTTTTCTTGCTCTCCTCCTGATGAGTAACACTGCTCCACCTTGATTTCCCACCACTTGCCAAGGTTGCCTGTTGTGCTGACTTTCTCCTTCTCCCTCCCTTTAGGGAACAAGGGAGCCGTGGGGGTGTCGTTTATGTTCAACGGAACCTCCTTGGGATTTGTTAACAGCCACTTGACTTCCGGAAGCGAAAAGAAACTCAGGTAATGGAGCTCATTGCCCGAGAGCATGTAATGGGGTTTTCCTCCCAGACAGACCTCACATCCCCAAACACCACAACTACTGGGCGGCCCCGGGCTTTCCCCATACCTGTGGCACAAGAGCGACCTCTTGAGGATGGGTCTTGTTGGGGGGACCGGATACACGTCTCCTTATGTCATCAGTCTCATAGACGCCTAAATACCACTCCATTTCTACAGGGAAGGACCTCCTCCGGGCACCCTTACAGATCAAAGCCCGTTGGGCCCAGTCATGAAGACCTCTATCTAGAATAATCAGGGTTCCCGTTCCCTGCTGAACGGAAGCTCTGGGGGCCCCTGCCCTGTGCCCCCGTTTCCACCCAAAAGACCCTTTGCACCCTGACTGTGCCCCACCTGCACGCAGAGGCGGTCTGCTGCAGCCGGGACCCCAGAGTTATGTCTCCGTCCCCCCAGGCTCGTTCTGCCTTCTCACCACGGTGCTGAAGTAGGGAACCAGCGACCCCATGCAAGGTGGCTCCTTTTTCATTTAAATAGGCGAAACCAGAATTACATGAGCATTCTCCGGTTTCTGGCTCTGGGGGACAAGAAGCTGAGCCCTTTCAATATCACTCACCGCTTCACGCACCTCTTCTGGCTTGGGGATCTGAACTACCGCGTGGAGCTGCCCACCTGGGTAAGAGGCTACCCACCGCGGTGGGGGCTGCACGGGACAGAGGCTCCCTTGAGTTAGCTCAGGGCACGGGGCCACGGAGGCACAGACCCAGCTGGGCCGAGGCCGCTACGCCCCCTCTGGGACTCGATGCCATTCCGTTATGGAACCCTTGCCTTTAGAGTCACCTCTGCTCACACTGGGTCCCCACATACCCATCCTGGCCGCTCCGGTCCTCTGGTGGCCACGCTCAGATCCCCAGGAAAGGCTGAAGTACTAGGAGACTGGCCTAATTTTCTGTCCCGTTGGCGGGTCACTGGGCAGCTAAGGAAGACGTTGCTTGCGTTGGTTGCCCAGGCATGGCCACGAGAGCAGAGCGTTTCCAGGCCGGGGGTGGACAGGCCTGGGAGCAGAGCCGTGCTTTCTGTGCAGAGACCTTCGTTACAGCTTGTACGTCCCTAACCGTGGTGAATAAGCTTCACTTTGCATCCTGTGTGGGGAGAAGGGAGGACGGCAGGAACTAAGGGGCAAGAACTCTGGGGCACAATCAGGCTAAGGAATGGCCTGGGGTCGGTTGCAGATCACGGACAGTCGGGCTGGAACCCACATCTTCTCACTCCCCTTCCCACCTGTTTCTCCGAGCACCCTGTCCATTGCTCTTGCTGCCCCAGTCACTCTGCAGAGACCAAGGAAGAGCTTAGGGCCCATTTGTGCCCCTCCCCCCGACCACTCCCTCCCTCTCTAGAGGCTCCCCGCAGCGGATGGGAGAGGGCTGCACAGGGACCCCACAAATCCTGACCCTTTACAATCTGAGGGGCTGTCATGGCCGTTCCCTCACCAGGTCGGCCAAGGGCGTTTGCCGGAGCAGAGGGAACGGTCTCGGGAGGGAGGACTGCTGGGTACCCGCCTGCCAGAGTGAGAAAGTAAAAGGTCCCTTTAAGCATCTGGAACAGCCACAACTTGTATTCTCATGGTGATGTTTGACTACTTTTGCAGGGTTTTCCTTGTAAAACAGTTGAGCACAAGACGTACCAGCCGGGCAGCCCCGGGACCAGGGTCTGGTGCAGCCTCGGGGGCTCCGCGTCCCGGCCGGTGGGCAGGCGGGTGGTGACAGGCCTCCAGATGTTGGCGAGGGGGGTGTCTCACCGGGGGTCTGGCTGTGTCCTTGCTCCAGGAAGCAGAAGCCATTGTCCAGAAGATCAAGCAGCAGCAGTACGCAGACCTCCTGTCCCACGACCAGCTGCTCATGGAGAGGAAGGAGCAGAAGGTCTTCCTGCATTTTGGTAAGAACTGTGGCCCTCCGCTCCTGGGCCCTCTCCAGCCATCGCTGCCTCTTTTCCCTGAGTATCCTCAAGGGGGAGGGGAAGGACTCTGCCTGCAGAACAAGGAACCGTGGCCCTTGTGAAACGTGGGGAATCAGAGGAGAAACTGAGGTTTTGTTTGGTTTTCAGAGGAGGAAGAAATCACGTTCGCGCCCACCTACCGTTTTGAAAGACTGACTCGGGACAAGTATGCCTACACTAAGCAGAAAGCCACAGGGGTGAGTTCTTTTCATAGCCATCACCCTAGCCTCCATCTCCACCCCTCTGCACATGTCACCCCTCTTGTGTCCCTTCCCACGTAGGCGAACGGGAAGTGAAGAGCATCTTCATCCACTAGGCAACAGAAAAAAAGAAGGACAATTGGAGATCACGTTGATTTGCATCACTAAGCAAAAAAATCTCTCTTAAGGAGAGGCGAGGCAACCACACTTGCCCCTGTAAGAAACTAGACTCTGACACAGGAGTTACCTTCTGTCCAGATAGTCTAAGAGTCTGGGAGGATTTAAAATATTTCTTTAACTGGGTTCTGAAGCTCCTTTTTTTTTTTTTTTAAAGTCCTGTGATGAAATCTATTTGCTAATCTGCCAAATGAATCATCATTAAACAAGCTTCTTTGCTGCAGGATTTATCAGAGCCTTTATGGGTTTATGAGCATTATGGTTCTCCACAAGGAAATTTCTGTGCCAAACTCAGTCATGGAATACCAATTATTACCTTATGAGGTCCCTTGGGTTCCTAGGAACATTGTTTGGGGGAAGCTGCAATAAAGCTTTCATTCATTCTTGTTCAACTAATGACCTATGATGGGCTAGATATTCTCCTAGGTGGCAGGAGATCAAAGATGAGCCCAGTGTTTGCCCTCAAGGAGTTTACAGAAAGAAAGATGAGACAGACACACAGCTAACTAACCAGAGATAGAATATGAGGTTGCCAAATGCCCTGAGGAGCCATCAGAGAGGGACATGACCATTAGGGCAAGGAAAGATCAGCAGAGGCTTCTTAAAGAGGGCCCATTTGTGGTGCTGTGTGGGACAGCTGGCTATTAATAAGAGGACAGGACAAGGGCTGGGGGGGGCTGATCCATATCCAGTTGGAAGAATTGGTGGAACAGATACGGCGGTAGGAAATTCTGGCATCCGTCACCTTCTGGGGCCCAACCCGGGGAAGCCAGGCTCCGAGGCTTAGGGGTGTGGAATGGCGTGGTTCTGGGGCTGCTGGAGGCCTAAGGAAATGGAGAACAGTTCAGAACGTTGCCTGAGGGTTCAGGGCAAGCAGAGAAGTGCAGGAGGGAGGGTAAGGCCACACGGGGGGATGATGCCAGATCAAGGCAGGAGCTAGTAGAGAAAACCAGGCAAAGGAGGAGACAAGATCCAGGTCTGCTGGGGAGGAAGGAGGCTGAGACCCCAGGGCAGGACACCTGCTTCCGGGGTGTCCCCTGGCGGCTGTGTAGCTGGGTCCTCTGGTACCGTCAGGGCAGGTCCACAGGGATATGGGGACAGTGAGGGCATGTCCAGGTTGACTCGAGTATCAGGAGAAATAGGGGCTGCACTGAGGGGAGGGAGGTCCGAGATGCCAGGGTAAGGTTTTGACCTGTTGGGTGGGCAACGGTAAGCCACTGAAAGTTCTGCTGCAGGCTGGCAGCATGGCAGTGAGACACAGAAGGCCGGTCTTCATCCATGTAGAGGATGAACAGGGTGCAGGAGCCCTGAGGAGGCCGTGTGCTGGGTCCGGCTGAGAACCTGAGACCCAAGTCGGAACTGGGAGCAAACAACGAAAGCAGAAGCAAAGAAGAGCAGGATGGGTTGGTAGATCTGATTGCCATGGATAAAAACACAAATTGGAAGGCAGAGCTGGCTTAGAGGGGACCATAGATAGAGCTTGTCTTCAGACTTACTGTATAATATTGGCGGAAGACCTCAGAGGAAACATCCAGAAGGCAATGGAAAATATTAGGTGATGTTAGAGAGAGACACCAGAGCTGGATCATAGATTGGGGAGTTGTGCGTGCTAAGAACACGGACACCCCCATGGGGTAGGTGACATTCGCAGGGAGTGCGTGGAAGAGTCAAAGAGAAGGGCTGTGGGCAGATTTGGGGGCCAGCCACGTTCCGAGGGGAGAGGAAGAAGCAGACACAACAAAGGAGGCCGGCCATGAGTGCTCGTGTAGGTGGCGGGCGGACCAACCAGGCAGCTCGGCGTCACAGAAGCTGGGGGTGAGAGAGTGTTGGGATTAGCAGTGGCCAGTGTGGAATGTGAGTCTAGGAGAACATGTTCCCTGCGTGTGAACCCTGCATGAGGGGCTGGATTTGTGGTCCAGAAGGTTTGGAAAGAGCAGTTCACATGGTCTTGGGGGTGAAATCCAGCCTGGGGGAGGACGAGAGTGGCTCTTTACCAGGTGTGTGCAGATGAGTTGGGGGAAGCTTTCCAGAAATACAGATGTCTGGGCCTCATCCCCAGAGGCTCTGGTGCAAGAGACCTGGGGTGAGCTGTGCTTTCTGTATCTTTGTAAAGCTCCGCCGCTAATGCTTGGGGCAGCCAGTGCTGAGGACTGCGGTGTTGCAAGTAGCAGTTTGGCAGCATCAGGCGCCTACCCTGTGACCCAGGAATTCCACTTTGGGGTGGCCCCAGAGACATTAGTGCCTGTGTTCACCAAGAGAGAGATACAAGAATGGTTACTGCAGCTTTGTACACAACGTCCCAAAACTGGGAAGAGCCCTACTTGCATCAACAGTAGACTAGAGAAATGTGGTATAGACGTACAGTGGAATACAACCACAGCCGGAGAGTGAAAGAACTTCTACAGGGAACAACATGGGTGAAAAAGTAGCCAGACCTCAAACAATATATACTGAGCGAGTCCATTCATAAGTTCAAGGTGAGGCAAAGTGCATCGATAGAGGCATTAGGCCTGATCATGTTCACCTCTACAAGGTGGTAGTATGGACACAGGAACATGAGGGAACCTTTTGAGATGAGGGAGGTTTTCTCTATCTCCATCTGGGTTAAGTGAGTGTGTACAAATATAAAAACTCCTTAAGCTGTTTCCTTAAGATAAGTACACTTTAGGGGCGCCTGGGTGGCACAGCGGTTAAGCGTCTGCCTTCGGCTCAGGGCGTGATCCCGGCGTTATGGGATCAAGCCCCACATCAGGCTCCTCTGCTATGAGCCTGCTTCTTCCTCTCCCACTCCCCCCTGCTTGTGTT
Source organism: Ailuropoda melanoleuca (assembly GCF_002007445.2). NCBI lineage: Eukaryota > Metazoa > Chordata > Mammalia > Carnivora > Ursidae > Ailuropoda > Ailuropoda melanoleuca. Next base: position 192,633,958 of record NC_048219.1, read on the forward strand.
CCCTCTCTCGCTGGCTGTCTCTATCTCTGCCAAATAAATAAATAAAATCTTAAAAAAAAAAAAGATAAGTACACTTTACATAAGTTGTACCTCAAGTTTAAAAAACGAAACGGGTGGTCCAAAAGTAGAGGCAATGAAAATAGAACATTCTGGAAAGAAAATTGGTAAAAAGAGAAGAGTAGCTGAAGGAGATGGCAGGGGTAGGCTCTTTTAGGATGAGTACCCTTATATTTATAGGCAGAAGAGAAAGAGCTAGGAACTTAAAGGGATAAAGGATATTGCCAGTTTGCCTTGTCTATCACCCCCAGTGGGCATTTTGCTAGCCAGTGTAGCCTGGAGAGGACTTGTCTTAATACATATTGTTAGAGTGATTGGATGGGCAGATGGATATGAGGGTGGGTGGGTGAACGGATATGTGAATGGGTGGGTGGGTGGATGGATGGATGGATGGACAGGCAGGTGGACAGATGGATGGACGATGGACAGACGGGCAGGTGGGTGGGTGGATGGATGGATGGACGGACGGACGGACGGACGGGCAGGTAGGTGGATGGGTGAATAAATAGATGGTTGGCTGGATCAATAGGTGGGTGGGTGACTGTGAATGGGAGTGGGTGGTTGGAGTGTTATTATTAAAGTAAGTAGCTGGAGATGTAAGCAGAGACTGGGTTGAAAGTACAAGTTGTGGCGTTCACCTGAGTCAGAAAAAAAGTAAGAGGATGGAAGAACAAGAAATTCAGAGATAGTGAGGAGGATAGATATGGGCCCCTAGCTAGGTGAGTCGATCTTCCAAAGCAGGAACGCAAGGTGTGCACATGGCTGTGGACCCCGAACTTAAGGCAAATGAAGAGGGTTGAAGGCCACCTATGGGGCAAGTCTTTAAAGACCCAACAGCCCATGAATTCAAGGATTACAGAGTTGACAAATTAGCCTTTTCTTTTCCTGATTTCTACATCTAAAATTAGCAGCATTTACAAAGCTTGCGACTTTGGTTTACAGATGAAGTACAACCTGCCTTCCTGGTGCGACCGAGTCCTCTGGAAGTCTTACCCGCTGGTGCATGTGGTGTGTCAGTCCTACGGTGAGGAGCCGTTTCGGGGGTCCGGGTGCTGGGGCTAATGGGTTCCAGTCTGTCTATCTGTAAAATGGGAGCAGTCCCAGCAGCCCTGGTCAGGTGACCTGGAGGTGTTGATGCATCATTCTCTCCTGTCTGAGTCTGCAGCATGAGAAGCGTCTTCTGGATGGGGAAACATTGGAAATCCAGACTGACTTCTTTTGAAAAGAGCATATTAGGTTTGAACCACATGAAAGCGGTGTTTTCATAGGTCAAATACAGTCAAATACTGGAAATTCATATGGGTAAACCTAACACATATCAGGAGTATACACATATGTATTTATGGAGATTTAAAGATAAATTGAGGGGGTACCTGGGTGGCTTAGTTGGTTAAGTGTCCGACTCTTGATTTCAGCTCGGGTCGTGATCTTGGGGTTGTGAGATCGAGCCCCACGTTGGGCTCTGCACTCAGCACAGAGTCGGCTTGTCCCTCTACCTCTGCTCCTCTCTCTAGCTCTCTCTCTCTCAAATAAATAAATAAAATCTTTTTTAAAAATTAAAAAAATAAAGACAAATTGAGTTAAATTGATGAAAAAGCCATAATATGCAATATTAAAATAAATAGTTATGGAAAAGTTGTCAGAACAATGAAATAATGATTGACCCTAGACATTTAAGACCTGCTAAAGGAATTCTTAATTGCTCGAGTGCTTATGCTTAAAAGCTACTTAATTCCCATTATTTGGAACTGTTCTGCACTGTGTACTTAAAAATTCAGAGCAGAATTACCTTGAACACTTTACTGACCGAGAATCGTGGTATTAGGTTTAAACATTGCAAATTCCCAGACAATGACATCTGAAGGAGAGCCATCCTTGTTCCCATTGTGTCCCTCATATGACCAGGTCATAGGCCCAGGACCCCGATGGTCCATCTGGGACCTCAGCCCTGCCTCACCCAGCAAGTGGGGACTTGCTGCTGCCCAGTGGCCACCTTTGTGGCTCCCATCCTCTCTCTGGGGACTGACAAATCCCCACATTTAACTCAGGTCCCATCAAGTTGAACTGATGTTCATTACTTTTTCTTGTGCATTTCTTCTGCTGCGCAGAAGGGACCAGAGCAAGTGCCCTGGGAAGGCATGCACCTGCTCTCCCCTAGCACCTGAACCCTGTCTCCGAGCAGTGACTTCCCGAGACAAACTTCACACCTTTAGATGTGTGGAAAGGCATCCCAGCGACAGCCTTCAGGACCTACAAAGGCCCATATCCCACCCACCATTAACCATCCCATTTCTCAGTGGTGCCTCTCTCTCCCACATCCTGCAACTCCGTGAGTCCTGTTAGTTCTCGTAGCTGGGAAGGTGCCTTCTGCAGCAGGCCCCTGCAGAGATTCAGGAGAAAGTGCTGGCTTGTACCATTACTGCCTTTTGAACCTAAACTTGGCATTCACAACAGCTCCATAGTGAGGGTTTTTAGGAAAACAGAGGGAGATTGCTCTGGACATGGCATTGAGGAGCGGGGAGGACACATTTCCCACTCTGGACCCACCTGGGGGGGAGGGAGCAGAAAATCAGCCCTCCCTCGAGAGGCTGCAGTATCTTCCAGGAAGGACTGGGTATAGACTGTGGAGGGAAAGTTGAAAATGTAGGGAATTTTGCTAATGGTATTTCACTGAATGCTGGAGGGTGCAATGGAAGGGTTTAATGAGTTGGGGGTGAGCAAGAAATTGGGAAAGAAAAGGGAATGAATGCCCAGAGCTCAGGAAACAGGGTAAACCGAGAGCTTGAGTCTTACGGTGAGTGGCATAAATAGGATGTATCAGTTATCTATTGCTGCGTAACAAACGACCCTGAAACTTGACAGCTTACGATTTGCTGGGCCGAACTTGGGTCTGTTCATCTCTGCTCTGTTTGGTGTTGGCAGGGCACACTCAGGCCAGAAGCCCCCCAGATGGGGGGTTGGCCGGCTGATGGGCTGGCCGTCAGCAGGGGCGATGTGGTAACTGGGCCGTGTTGTTCATCACCCAGCAGACTAGTCCAGGCTTCTTGCAGGTCCCAGGGATCCCACATCTACGAGTCCTGGCTGTGGAAGAGCTTTCTGAGTCTCTGCTTGCCTCCCGGTTTGCTCATGTCCTGCTGGCCAAAGGAAGTCACATAGCTAAGCCCACACTCAACTGTGGGAGTGGGACACAGAGGGTGTGGTTTTAGAGAGACCGTCCAGGTCCCTGTCGCCTTCCTAGTGTTTAGGGCACAGGCACCAAAGCGCTAGTGCTGTATGTTCGATACGTATATAAAATATGGTTAAGGACATTTTTAAAACCCTGCTTGTCTACCCGTTAACTTCTCACTGGAACACCCCCTCTTCCACTTGCCACCCCACGCTCAGCCTGACCGCCCCCCCCAGTCCACTCCTGCTTCACACAGCACCGGACCCTCCCTGACTTCTTCCTGTCCACATCCAAACGTGACTTAGGCTGGCGCCCCTCCTACCTTTTGCCCTCCTGTCTCAGAGAAGGGGTGTCCTCCTCCTCTCCTGGCTAAGTTCACCTGGGCCCTCCAGCCCCTCCTCCTCCCCCAGTCCCAGTCCCCCCCACTTTGCTCCTTCTTCTTCTCCTTCATTCTGTCTCCACGTTTCAACTGTCCCTCTGGTGGTCGTGAGCAAGTGAGCATTTTTTCCCATGTTTCTTAGCCATCTGTATTTCTTTTGGAATTTTCTGCCTGTATCCTTTGGTTGGTTGAAGGCTGGGATGTTTACCTTTTTCTTGCTGATCTGTAAAAGCTTCAAAGTGACGTCGATTGTCTTACTGCCTTGGTCTCCCCTGCTGTTTCTCCTTGCCCCTTACTGGCCAGCGTGGCCCGGATTTGCACCCCGTGTGCCTCCCCCAGAGAGCCCAGACATCCTGATAGCTTCTGCCTCCATCTAACATCATGACTCCAAACCCAGAGAAATCTCCAGCCCTGAGTACCCAGCCAGACATCTTCACATGGCTCTCTTATAAGCACTTAGAACTCAGTATCACTAGAACTCTCTGCTTTCCCTTATGCCCTCCAAACATACCCTGCTGCCTTCCCTCCAAGCCCCATGTTCCTTAGAAGGGATGTCTACACTCAGTGTCTACACTTCATTAAGCTTCTACTCTCCCAATAGGAGGAGGCACTGTGGGATGGGGGGAGGTGCCATCTCTGTCACTGGGGAGTTCAGTGACCTAAATCCCCATCCCACTTTGGGCCATGAGCTCATCAGTGCAACAAAGTGCTGAGACCAGTAAAGCCTCCGTGGTTCACACCCCATGATCTATTTAAAAACTCCTGGGTCTCTAGGAAAAAGTAGTGCAGGCACATTTTCGCCACGGAGGAAAGAGTGTCACAAACTTCCACTGAGACTTTCGAGCGTGGTTGTGAAAGGTCAGGGGAACGACAGGTGTAAAACCATGAACCTTCTGGAGGTTTCCGTCAATAGAGGTTGATTTCTGCCATGGGTTTGCCATCCTTGGTTTGACCAGAAGGGTTTCTCCTTCCCTGCTGAGAAATGCCTTCCCTCCCCCACAGGCAGCACCAGTGACATCATGACCAGTGACCACAGCCCTGTTTTTGCCACATTTGAGGCAGGAGTCACCTCCCAGTTTGTCTCCAAGAATGGTAAGTGGCGGGTGGCGTCCATCGCTCTGTCCTGCACGAAGACAGGAGGCCTTGGGTGCTGGCTTTCTGGTTGCAGCAGTCCACTGTCTGTGCTAGATGGAGGCGCATCCTTCCCGCCGAGGCCACACTCCATCTGTGGGCGCTCCTTGCATCCAGGCCACATCGCGATCTCAGTGCAGAGCGTGTTCTTGCTCTCTTTGGCAAATATGTCCATGTTTTAAGCCTCGGTTTTAATGCAGTCTTTAAAAATGAGTCAATGAGTGTTTGTCCAAGGTGGGACAGACAGTTCTGGGTGGGACGTGGATGAACCTTGATCAGTAATGCATTTATTTTTAATATGTTTCACATTGGTCTCTTCTGTGTAAGGCAAGCAATGCTGGCTTTCCGCTCAGTCTTGTGATGTACTTTCTTATTTAAATATGTTTACTTAAGTTTAAAAGGTGAGTCTATGTACAGAAAATATTGAGTGAGTATTAGTGCGGGTGCGTGGTAGGTGGAGATGGTCAACATTGGAAGGATGGGGGCGCCTGGGTGGCACAGCGGTTAAAACGTCTGCCTTCGGCTCAGGGCGTGATCCCGGCGTTGTGGGATCGAGCCCCACATCAGGCTCCTCCTCTATGAGCCTGCGTCTTCCTCTCCCACTTCCCCTGCTTGTGTTCCCTCTCTCGCTGGCTGTCTCTATCTCTGTCGAATAAATAAACAAAATCTTAAAAAAAAAACAAAAAACAAACATTGGAAGGATGGGGTGTGCTGACTGAGTTTGGGAAATGCCGGCATAAATAATACTTAGATTTGCAGATATGTTTTCAAATAATCTAGCTCAGCCCTGCTCTCTAGGCCACCCTTGTCCCAGCAAGGGCCTGGTGTTCTCTGTGGCATGCCCGGCCAGGGCCTGGGTGACTGGGGAGCCATGTTGTCACCTCCTCTGCTCACCCCCCACTTCTGTGCTCAGCACACAATCCAGGCTAATTTAGGAAGGTTGAGCGGGGGGCCCAGTTGAGGCAGAAAAAGCCTGTATTGCTGTGTCTTTCATGTCCTGAAGGTTGTAGGGGTGGCTGGAATACTGTTTTCTGGGACACTCTTCTCCACGCTGTTGGGTCTGACGTCTGCTCTAGTAATGTGACTTCCCCTCTCCACACAACCCCTAATCCACCACCTGTCCTAGCTCTGGGCACTGTCTTTCTAGAACCTTCCATCTCTCCCTGGGCTCCCACCCATCTCCCCTTTTTCTGAGCTCCCTGCAGCATCGATGGGTTAGCTCATGCCATTACACCCTCAGTGAGGACCATCAGCACATCCTAGGTGTCAGGGTTGCCTTCCCTCCGCTGGGACTCAGCGCCCAGATTATGCTCACAAATGCCAATTACCTGGATTGAATGTTGGTTGAACGTCTTCCCAAGCAGAGCCCAGCCTAGGTGCCGTGGGGTTTAAGGAAATGAAGGAAAGCTGAGTGAAATAAGCCAGACAGAAAAAATGCCATAGGTGTATGGTATCACCTATATGTGGGATCTTGGAAAAAACTGCCAATTTCATAGAAACAAGAGAATGGTGGTTGCCAAGGGCCGAGGGGAGCTGGAAATGGGGAAATGTAGGTCAAAGGGTACAAACTTTCAGTTATAAGATGAATCAGTTCTGGGGGCGCCTGGGTGGCACAGCGGTTGGGCGTCTGCCTTCGGCTCAGGGCGTGATCCCAGCGTTATGGGATCGAGCCCCACATCGGGCTCCTCTGCTGTGAGCCTGCTTCTTCCTCTCCCACTCCCCCTGCTTGTGTTCCCTCGCTCGCTGGCTATCTCTATCTCTGTCAAATAAATAAATAAATAAATAAATAAAATCTTTAAAAAAAAAAAAGATGAATCAGTTCTGGAGAGCTAACAGTCCACATGGTGACCATAGGTAATAATATAGTATTGTACACTTGAAATTTGCTGGGAGCAGATCTTAAGTGTTCTCACCACACCAAAAAAAAAAAAAAAAACAAAGAAAAAACTACCAAAAATACAAACCGGTTAATTACGTGGGTGACGGGCGTGTTAGTTATCTCGATCTTGGTAAGCATTTCCCAGTGTACGTGTGTATCAAATCATCACGTTGTACACTTTACATATGTACAATTACATTTGCCAGTTATTCCTCAGTAAAGCCAGGAAAAAGGAGAAGAAAGGAAAGAAGGAAAGGCTGGGTGGGAGAGGGGACGCAAATGTCTGTCCTTGCTCTCGTGTGGCTCAGAATTTACATGGAAGGCCGGAACTGGCTCACAGCCAGCCGGAAGATGCTTGCAAACGCATCATGTCAGTGAATACCACAACGGGCCAGCCACAAGGGTGGGAACGAGGGTAATAAGGAGTGGAGGGAAGTCGGCCTGAGGAAGGAAGAGCCGGTATCCCTCGCTACCTGAACTTAGAAACAAGACAGATTTGCGTATGGAGCCCCTGAGCCCTTATACAAGCTCTCTCAGCCAGAACAAATGGGGACACTGAGGCACGGAGGTTAAGGGCGTTGCCAGGGCCACGCAGGGTCAGTGGCAAAGCTGAGAGTTGGGGTCCTGGGTCCCTGAACTCTTCGCTCTTCCCACCCTGCTCTCTGTGGCCTGTGAGGATGTTCCCATCATCGCGGATGCTCAGTGTGGGTGGCGGGATTCGGGGAAAACCTCTCCTTCACCCGGACCTCACCTTCCCTGGAGCCTGGTGTGGGAGCTGATTCGAAATACTCCCTCTCTGGGCACATTGTGGAGCCAAATCTCTTTCTCACCCATTCCAGGCCCCGGGACTGTCGACAGCCAAGGGCAGATTGAGTTTCTCAGGTGCTTTGCCACGCTGAAGACCAAGTCCCAGACCAAATTCTACCTGGAGTTCCATTCGAGCTGCTTAGAGAGTAAGTGAGCGTTGAGCTACCTTTGGCCAGGCTGGCAGGACTCTCCCATAAGTGCCTTTTCATCGACAGTGCTTTTGCCACCTCTCTCTCTGGGAAGGATTCACGGATGGGCCTCAAGGGGATTTGTTGGGGGGGAGGGTTCAGGGTTTCAGTTACTGTGGGGGCATCCCCCAGCGGCCCAAGATGCTGCCGTTGCAGCCTCAGAGACAGGGACAGCCACCGATGCACGGACCCGTCTAGGTGACTGGGCCACTGACTGGATCCTCTCTTTGCCCCTCAGGGCAGAGTGTGACCCACTCAGGGGTCCCCCCACCACAAGCTGGGGCTCTGACTCAACTCCTGGGCGAAGGTCCAGAGCTCGAGGAGGCCATTGCGGGGCCTGTTCTTCCCCAGGGTCCTCTGCTCTTTGTTACGGGACAGGGCATCTTTCTCCGATGGTCTGGGGCGTCCCCAAACAAGCTCGAGCTGGACAGCTCCTCCCAGCCAGCAGCAGCTAGCTCAAACTGTGTTTAACAAACACCCTTTCTGGGTGACATTTCTAGGCATATTGTCTAAAGCTGTTCCATGGCAAGATCTGTGTGGTTTCCAGCTCCCTTTGCTGGTGGGAAGATGGTCTGGAGGTTGGGGGTGCAGGGCAGAATCAGCTCCACCCAGGGAGGCATTTTGTGATGGGATGACGGCTGCTTCCAGAAATCCAGAAGATGTATTGCCCCCTCCCCCCTTCCTTTTCCCCCCACTCAGCCCAGGCTCAGTCTTGGTGACAGACCCACCTTTTCCATGAAGTTTCTAGGACCTGGGTCACCAAGCAGGAGCAAGGCCCTTCCAAAAATGATGAGGATTTTCATGCGGGTGTTTTTAATAAACTATCGAGACATTTGCATACATTTCTATGGAAACAGCATATTAGGAAGCTCAAATTAGCATTTCAAAAGGCTGCTATCTTGAGTGGCGTGGGATGAGCTGTCATGTTTCCTAATCTCCTTGCCTGTGATGTGATGATTTCTTTGTTGCCTGGTTTGTTGCAAAAAAAAAAAAAAAAAAAAAAAAGAGCTGAAAAGGAGGGGAATCTCTTTGATTTTCCTAAAAATAATTCAACCATATTGGCAAATGACCATGCCCTACACCAAAACAGAATCCCCCACAAGCCTGACTCCTGAACGGGGCTGTGGCCCCTACAGATAGAAAAGGGAGAGTATCTTCATTGGTCTGGGTGGGACGACCCTAGGAGGCTTTTCTGTCTGGCTCTTGTTCCATTTTCTGAAAACCAGCCTGCTTGTCCTCTGACAGGTTTTGTCAAGAGTCAGGAAGGAGAAAATGAAGAAGGAAGCGAAGGGGAGTTGGTGGTGAAGTTTGGCGAGACCCTTCCAAAGGTAAATCAAGAACAGGATGTAGCCAGGGGCCCCAATATTCCTAAATGGATTTCAGTTCCCGTAATTGATCATGGAAGAGATCTAGAGATGGGCTTGTCTGACCACGTGACTTTGCAAAGAAGGAAACTGAGGCAGATTCCAGAGAGGTTGGTTCACCATCACACAGCTGCAGTGACAGACACAGGCCCACAGCCCCTGGAGCCCTGATGCCCCTGCGGCGCCCTTCACCTGCTCAGCCCCAGCTTGGAGGATCAAGTGAAGGAGCAGAGGGGGGAGTCCATTGGCTCCTACCCAAATACCGGACTCAGAACTTGACGTGTCCATGACCCCATGAGAGCAGAGGGTGGAATTGAAAACACATAGGCAGACCTTAGTGGAACACATTTGTCATTCTTGCAGAAAAGAAAATGGTTTTCTCCCTGGGACCCAGAGCTTTTGTGATGTTGAATTGATGGTGGGCCTCCCCTAGGGTTCATGCTGGGTGCACAGTGGAGTAGGACCTTGTTTCTTTGTCACACAACGAGGGAAAGGTGTGCAGACGAGAGTCCAGGGCCAGGCAGATCTATCACTCATGGCAGGGGTCCCAGGGGTCTCCTGGAAGGTTCCCTCGGAGGGGACCCCCAAGGTGAGCTTTAAAAGATGGTGGTCAGCTATCCACCACCCCGCTCCCGCTGCTGCCCGAGAGGGTGGGGTCTTCCTGCATCTGCAGCACCAGCCCGGGTCTAACTTTGAGCCAGTCATCACAAGTCAGTGAACTGAGTGTTGGGTGCAGCCCTGGAACCTGAGAGTGCCCTCGAGCACCTGCTGCGATATCCAGTCATTTGTTGTGCAACTTTCTGAATGGAGATAGAATCCATCCTGTCGGGCAACATGGCGCCCAGAGGCTCGCACAAGAGGTCTCCTGGCATCTGGATGGAAAGGAAGGGGGCAGCCTGGAGCAGTGTATGGCCTCTTTTATCAGGCCCCTCTGTGTTGGTGTCAGTGTGAGGAACAGCCTTAGGAGCTCGTGCACACACACAGCCCCTCCCTGTGCTTGCACGGGTGCGGCCCTACACTGGCGAGGTGCAAAGCCTGACACAAACGTGCCCTGAGCCAGGCCAGCCGGGCAGCCGGGAGCCAGCAATCCCTCGCTGCAGTAGGAGGAGCAGGGCAGGGCTGGAGCTCGGTATATGTGCTTGTCATTTGCTGAGCCACCCCCCAACAACCTGTGGGACACTCTGGAGGGCAGGCCTTTGTGCCACCAGCAATGCCACCCACAATGCCACCTGCCGGGGGGAAGCCTGGGGTGGGGAGTGGGGTGCATTTGGACCCGGTTCCTGGTCCCATTGCCACTTTTGTGTCAGTCTGGCCCCCACCTCCATGATGCTGGGGTATGCAAGGGAGGGGAAAGGAGGGAAGGGAAGTAGGGACATGGGGCACACTTGGGGTCCAGATCTCTCCTGGGGTGCAGTATGATTGGTGGGGAGACAGGGAAACAAGTGAACCCCGCATGCTGGAGAGGGTGGACGTGTGGTTCCTTCCTACTATCTTGGACATGAAAAGCAGAAATTCATATGTGGTTAATAAGAACACCTGCAGTCCTGTTTGCTCAGGCACACCCCTCATCTGGGCTGGCAGCCTACCCCCACCTGTGCCTGAGTGGGCGGCTCTAACCGTGTGCCCTTCCCTGTGCAGCTGAAGCCCATCATCTCTGACCCCGAGTACCTGCTGGACCAGCACATCCTGATTAGCATTAAGTCTTCCGACAGCGACGAATCCTATGGTAAGGGTCCCAGGACAGGCGCTGTCAGTGCCGCACCTGCTCGTAGCGGGTGGCCTGTGATGTAAGGGAGGCGGTGGCATCTCCATCGTGGGACGTCCACCGTCCTGCTCTCTTGCCACTCCTCTTCCGCTCCCAGGGGTGCCAGAAGGACAAATAGTGGTAAATCATCCTTCCTGCCCCGTCGGGCTTCTGGGAGGAAGAGCCAGCAGCCACAACGCCTCTCGTTTATTGAGTCTTTCCTGTGTCAGATTCTGTGCCAGGTGCTTTGCGGGGATTATTTAATCCTAACAAGATCTTATAAAGCAGATACTATTCTCCCAACCAGTAGGTGAGTAAACTGAGGCTCAGAGAGGTTAAGGGACTTGCCCAAGCCACAGGGAGTAACTGGCTGAGCCCTAATGTGAACCCAGGTCTGTCTGGCATTGCTCAGGGCCCCTACTGGGCAGACACCTACTATCCTACTAGAGAGACATCATCTTCTGTGACATTGTCTTCAGCCAGTCCGTGGCTCCAGCCCAGTGTCAGGTTCACCCTGGAACGTGATACATTCAGTGTGGCTAGAACACAAGGGTGAGAGGAGCAGGTGGCCAGAGAAAGGCTGGAGGCAGAAGCCAGATTAAGCAGCCCCATGCATGAGACAGGCAAGAATGTGGATCTGGGTCTGGGGAGGGTGTTTGTTTTCAGTGGAAGGAACTGGAAGGTGCTTAATGCTGACCCAGGGAAGCGACATGGAAAGAGGCTGTAGACACAAAAAAGTGCTCGTGTGTGTCGGCTGCCGACTGTTCAGGCTCGGCCAGAAGCCCCGGGATACAGGTACAATTGCTACACCCATTGCACAGGTGAGGAAATGAAGTGACTTGTCCCAGGTCACATGGCCACTGAGGTGACCTCGGACTGGAACCCAGGCAACCCAGCTCCAGAATCCTGCCCTCCACCCTCTTCTAGTCAGCACCAAAAAGAGGGTCTCTGAGCCTGGGCAGGGGTGGCCAGAGCCTAAGGATTGCGCTGGCCTTGGATGGGGAGGGCCTGCCCGTTGTGCCTGGCAAAGAGAAGGGATCCGTGCAGAGTCACTGTGTTTGAAGCTTTGGTGGTAGGCCACAGGCACAAAGGAAAGATGGTTCCGTTTTCTTGTTCAAATACTGTCTTCTTCCTCTGTTTCTTCATCCTGTATTCATACAAACAGCATTTCATAATAACAGGAAAAAAGTCAACCCACGGTCTCATCCCTACTTATAGCCACCATTTTTATTTTGGTCTCATACTTCCTCATACAAAAGCATACATAGATGTCTATATTTATAACCATCATAGGGATACCATTTTCTAGTCTGCTTCCCTCACCCAGTGAGAGACTGGTTAGGTGATACATGCCAGAATCCCCCTCCCATACAGCCTCCATGATGGCTGTATTTAATGGCTCCCTAATATCCCATGGGTTTCCTTCCAGTTGTTTCTGTTTGTGGTATCAACAATGCTGAGAGGGATCTCTTTGTGAACATTCTTTATCCTCCTTCAGCTACATTTTTTATCCTTTTGGGTCATCTCTTGAGGTTAAGTTCCCATGTGTGCTGGGTCAAAGGGTATAAATAGGTTGGTGATTCCTGACATGCAGTATCCAGCTGATTGCCGTAAAGGCTGTGTCCTGCCATGGTGACCTTGCTGTGTCCCGGTGAACAGGTGTCCCCAGATCCTTGCTGGCCCTGGGAATCCTTTTCCTTCCTTCCATTTTGTGCTAATTTCCTATCTGTAAGAAAGTCCCTTAGTGCTGCCTGAATTTGCATTTTTGATGGCTGGGAAGACTGAGCTAGTTTCCATGTATTGAAATCAACCAGCTACAATTCTTTTTTGTGTGAAATATCTGCTTGGGTTATCTGCCCAGTTATCTGCTGGGATTTGATTTTGAGGAGTTCCTCATGGGGTTCACCTAAAATACTCTCTTTGTGAAGCCATCATCAGTCTCCCATTTTTCCTTTTTTTCTCTTTGCAGAAGTTCTAAGCGTTTATATCCTCTTATCTGTCAGTCTGTTTTGTCGTTTCTTACATTGCTTCAAACCCTGGGAAGTTATCATTCCCTCCTGCAATAGATTAGCAGTTAAGTCTAGCTTTTCTGCTGGATTTTCTATGATTTAAATTTTTTTCTTTCTTTTTTTTTTCTTACACCATCTAATCCACATGTAGCTCACTTCACTGTAAGGTCTGACATGTTTTCCCCAAGTTGTTCCAAAAGGTTTATTCGATAATCCCTGCCTTGGACATCGTTTCGAAGGATCATCTTTGGGCAGTGGAGCTAAATCTGCAGGCCAAACGCACGGTGTTTCTCCTGTGAAATGGCGGCTCTTGACATGACTCTTGTCCCCACCTCCCTAGGCGAGGGCTGCATCGCTCTACGGTTAGAGGCCACGGAAACTCAGCTCCCCATCTACACACCCCTCACCCACCACGGAGAGATGACGGGCCACTTCCGGGGGGAGATTAAGCTGCAGACCTCCCAAGGCAAGATGAGGGAGAAGCTCTACGGTAAGTGAGCATGACCACTCCCCTGCTCCTCTTCAGTGCTGCTCGGGGAGGGACAGGAATGAGGTGTCTCTCAGCCCAGCCATTGGCTATTCTCTCTGCTCTGGCCTCAGAACAGAAATCCACCATCAGAAGGGATATGCGAGGCCATCTAGCCCCATTCTGAGTTGATTCCAAAATTTCCCTATAGAACCACAACACCCCATGATTTGCACATCACCTTCCATCTGTTGGGATGTGAAGCTTGTGAATGTTCTGGGTGCTCTGCTCTTGTCTTAGATTCAGCTCTTAGGCCTTGTCACTCTCGGTTAGCACCTCCACCAAAGGACCAAGATGACACAAGAAAGCTGCCCGATCCTAAATAGCTCTTTCTAGGCTACAAGCGAAGGCACTGGCTACAGTTAGGATTTAGAATTTCTAGAAGTTCCCACGTGTCCCGTTCTTCCTCGTGGCCACGTGATGTACAGCTCACACACACACATACATGTCCACGCCCTGCCCTTCTGGTGCCTCCCAGGGCTCTGGGCCTTCTAGGCTGTCTCATACACCATACACACCAACAAGCTCCCCCTCTCCCCCGTCCTTAGCACATTTTTTTGGCTTTTTTCGCTACCATCCAAAATAGCAGCATCTTGGGGTCTTCTTTTCCCTGGCAGGATCCCCCAGCACCTCTTCCAACTTGACCTCAAATCTTTGTGTCCTGCAAAACGACACTTGCTTCCTTCTGTGGGCCATTGGGAGGAGGCCTCTGTCGTGGTTCTCAGAAATGACACCAGTGTAGCCACGCTTGGGAACAAATACTCATTGGAGGTGTTTCCTTACCCCCTGTGAAATCCCAGCCTTGGGGAGTCATCTCCTGTCTGTCCCCAGAGGAGACCCTGCTGATTCCCAGTAGGCAACTATAAATGCTTCATCTTGTAGATAAGAACTGTCACTGCTCCCTGGGGAATATTGAAATGCGGCCCAGAGACCCTGCAAGCAGGGAACACGAGGAAGTGTCTGAGACTCAAATCTTTAATTTTCTCAGAATCCTGGCTACAATTTTAAAACCTGGAAATGAACGTGTAGTCTTAAGTAGTATCCATGACGTTCAAACCTCTCTGCTTGAGGGGCGCCTGGGTGGCTCAGCCAGTTAGGCATCCGACGCTTGGTTTCAGCTCAGGTCACGATCTCAGGGTTGTGGTGAGATCAATCCCCGTGTCAGGCTTCGAGCTCTGCAAGGAGTCTGTTCCAGATTCTTTCCCCTCCGTATAAACTAGGTGGCCTTCGGTATCAGATGCTCTCGTGGAGCCACCTGGGTCTGTTGGTTTCATGCGATCTCCCGAGAAATATTTGTTTGTCCCTTGTGGCACCAGCAAGTTGAAAATGTCCCAGGAAATGATAACTCTGGGTCACACCTATGTGCCAGCTCTCCTCCCTCTGCACCCAAGGCAGGCATAACAAGTCCATCACTGAACGTGCATGAGGCCTCAGAATCCTGCGTAGCCCACCGCCCAGCCAGCCATTATTCACTGTCCGGCTTCAGCTGCCAGTGGAACCCTCTATGCCGTCCTGCCCAAACTGGGCACCGGACCTCACGTTCTCTTTCCTGGCTCTTTCCTTGCAGACTTTGTGAAGACTGAGCGAGATGAGTCCAGTGGGCCCAAGTCCCTGAAGAGCCTCACCAGCCACGACCCCATGAAGCAGTGGGAACCTACCAACAGGTAGAGCAGGGGGGCTGCCAGCGTTTCCCTACAAACTAGTGGGGTTTTGCAGACCCAGGACCCAGGAGGGGGTGAGTGGAGCACAGAGAAACCAAGGACGGGGAAGGACGGAAGCTCTGGCCCAGGACGGGCGCTGTCCCACTGCCAGCTCCGGGGAGGCGGGTGTGCCAGTGTCAGGCCTGGGAGACGTTTCCATGACAGAAAGCAGTTCAGGGGGCACCTGGGTGGCTCAGTCAGTTGAGCATCTGACTTGATTTCAGCTCAGGGCATGATCTCAGGGTCATGAGATGGAGCCCCGCGTCAGGCTCTGTACTGGGCGTGGAGTCTCCTTAAGATTCTCTCTCCCTCTGCCCCTCCCCTGCTCTCGCTCACTCTCTCTCTCTTTTAAAAAAAAAAGAAAAAAGAAAGAAAGGTCAATTCACTGACACTAGCTAAGCACTTGGCACGTGTCAGATTCTAGACAAACCAAGGCAGAGTTGGTGCAGCCCCTGACTTAGGCATTCCCAGCCTAGCAGAAAGACACAGTCCAGGGTGAAGCCGCTACAGAGAGGGAATGGCTCCCGTGTCTCCCGGGGACCAGAGACAACAGCAGGCATGGCTCTGTGGTCAAGGAGCCCCATTTTTCCCAGGGGAAAAGATCATTGAGGAAAATGCACACAGGTTGCTCTCGGCAGAGCCTTGATTGGGAATAATGCAGACGTTAAAGGCTCTATGACGAGGGGACAGCAGTCCCCAACAGCAGGGTCCCCTCGGCTCACCAATGTGGTCCCAAGTGCTAGAATCAAGCCAGATGGCGGGGTTGGTCACCTTCTCTGTGGCAGCTTGCCTATTGTGGGGGCAGATTGGCCGAAGCGAAATCCCAAACGCTGCTGTAGAGCCCAGCTTCCTCCCCTCCTCTGGGTCCACAGACCACCTGTGTGGCCAGCCCTTGCCCTTAACGCCTGCCCCACCCCTTGCACCTGATTTCCTGTCACCTCAGCTGGGGCCAGGCCATCCCCTCCACAGCGTTAGGCTGAACTCTGCTCCCCCCTGCCCCCACATTTGAGGTTCCAGCCTTGACTTCTGTGACCTCCCACTCGCCTTTCCAAATGCCTGCACGGCCATCTCCATTCTGATGCTGACACAGACGTGCAAGCCGACACATCCCAGGTGCAGCCCTTCCTTTACCCCCCAGCCCTGCCCTCCCTGCACCCGCTCAGCCCGGCCTCGCCAGCCTCTTATCCGTCCTCCCCACTTGCTCACAGGCCTTCAGACTCTCCTGCAGCAGGTCAAGCCCCTCCCGACAGGGCCTTTGCACATTCTTACCCCTGTCTCCCCTTCCTTCTTTCTCTGCCTCCTCCTGTGCACTGTGGGTCCCATGAGAACAGAGACCGGGGCCACCTTGTTCACGCCTATGTTCCCTTCTGGCCCAAGGCCTGGGGCTTACTAGGCCCTCAGTAACTACTTTGTTGTATGAATCAATCCATCCATCCACTGTCCAAAAAGTGAAGGAGTAGCAGAGGGCCTGGGGGGCCCTAAGGGACCTCAGAGGACACTGTCCTCCTGTGGTGCTGACCTGGAGGACGGAAGGGAGCCCTGGGGTGTGACTTGGTGTGTCTCCCCCTTCCAGGGTCCCTCCAGGCAGCGGCTCCAGCATCAATGAAATCATCAACCCCAACTACATGGGGGTGGTACCCTTTGGGCACATGAAGCAGTCCCTGTCCCCTGACCAGCAGCCCACAGCCTGGAGCTATGACCAGCCTCTCAAGGACTCCTCCCTGGGGCCTGGAAGGGGAGAGAGCCCCCCAACACCACCCTCCCAGCCACCTGTATCCCCGAAGAAGTTTTCATCGTCGACAGCAGCGCGGGGTCCCTGCCCCAGGACACAGGAGTCAAGGTGAGCGTCCTCTTCATCAAGCCCTCTGCCTTCTCTGGGTTTTCACCACTGGGGAGCCCAACCCTAGAATAGAAGCGGCATGAGGGTAGGGTTGTGTGTCCACTGTGACCATCGACTCCTCAGGGAGGCCCTGGAACACAGGAAGCACTTGAGAAATGCCTATGGAGAAATCTCCATATCCCACCCTATTGGTGTAAGTTTGAAAGAGTTTTAAAAACATAGAAAATTCTAAAGTTACTGCCCCCTAAAACAGCTTCCTATAAAAACTACATTTTTTGGAAAATACATTTCTATAACTAGCGAACCTTCATGCAATCTCCCAAGGAACAGGTGGGGATTTCCTCCTTCCCCAGCTCTGAGTTCCCCTGCCTTTTCAGCCACGAGGTTCCTGTTCCCATCCCATAACTTTTCTGTCCCTCCTTGTGCGGCCAATCACAAAAACACAGCAGTCCTGGGGGAGTGCAAAGGGCAGGAGAGCCGCTGGCCTGCAGGAGGAGGGGTTTGGCCAAGAAACTTGGGGAAAGGCCAGGAGCCCAGAGAAAGCCAACCTGCACAGGGCAGGGCAGCACAGGCCAGGAGGACAGAGTTGGGAGGGGCCCAGGCCGGGCAGCCAAAGCCACAGCCCCTTCTCATGGGTGCCGTGTCCCAAGAACCCATCCATGAGCACGTTGTGGAAATGCCACATAGGGAGCCCTGCGAGTTTTCCAGTAAGCACAGCGTGACCGGGAAATGGAAAGTGCAGATCCCAATGAACAGTGATTGGAGCTGTACCAGATACCACGAGCATCATCTTTCCTTGGTGGCTGTCTTTGGATGACTGCAGGGGGGCTGCTCTGGACTTGCTCCCTCTCTGTGAGGTCAGTGTCCGCCTTATCTGAGCAGCCAGGGAAGGGAACGTTGTCAAACATTCTTCTTTTTTTTTTTTTTTTTTTTTTTTTTTTTTTTTTTTTTAGATTTTTTATTTATTCATTTGAGAGAGAGAGATAGTGTGGGAGCATGAGCAGGGGGAGGGGCAGGGGGGGAAGCAGGCTTCCCACTCAGCAGGGAGCCCAATGCAGGGCTCGATCCCAGGACCCAGGATCATGACCTGAGCCGAAGGCAGACGCTTCACCGACTGCGCCTCCCAGGCGTCATTCTTATCTCATGCCACCTCCCACCTTTGCACACCTGGCCTGGCTGGAGTTTCCTCTGGGTGGAGAGGCACTTTGTGGTTTGTCTCTCAAGCTTTTTCTCTAAGAACAAATCGGGCGGACGAGTGGAGGGGAGAAGGATATAGGACAGGATGATGACAAGGCCTGCCCCTGAGCTCCGTCTGTCTGTCTCTGAGCCTTTGGCTTCCAGAGTTTGTCAATAATAGTTTTGTACTCCGGTCACTCCATAAGAAGCTTGGGAGAAGGGGAAACAGCCTCCGTTTCCTCCCTGGGAAAATGAGGACAGAAGCCTCATACGGGGGTGCTGAGGTGCCTCTTCGGCAGCCCCAGGAATTGGAGCCGTAAACAACCCCAAAGAACAAGGAGATTCTTGAAATGTCTTTAACTTCCCAAAGTTGGTGTCTCTTTGTGCCGAACGACTTGCATACAGCACACAGCATGGAACTGGGTGGGAACGTGTCCTCTCTGGTTCCACAGGTGACAGCTTCAGGGCAGGGACATTCATAGGCAAGAGGCCCCCAGGGTGGGGTTTGAAGCTTTAGAAAGGAAGACTCTGGAATCTGAGAAGTGGGGTTATTTTACCAGAAGAATGAATTACCTCTGTGCCCTGGATATTGGGGCACTCATTCCACAACCCCGGCCTCCTAGGGGACTTGGTTTCTTGTAACCTGTGGTCAGGGACTTTTTATATTTTGTGTGGTTTTTACCCCATTCCCCCCCCACCACCACCACCACCAAGACTTCCCCTCTCTAGGACTGCAGAAGTTCCCTCTCAGATGGAAGAGATAACTTGTCCCGATCTCCCTACTCTTTTCCCAGAGAGGGAGCTCTGGAATCACCAAAATGCTCTTCCTGGCACTGCCCCCTAATCCTCCTGTCTCAGTCATTGGAAGGCGAGGAATCAGGCCATGTGTTTTTCTTTTCTACTTCTTGACGCTTCATCAGAAACTTCTGGTCAATGCTGCTTGGACCTTCTTGCACCTTCCTCCCTGCACTAATTCATAGCAGAGATATTTGAGGATCCAGACAGGGGTGCAGAGGGTGGCCTTAGGTGGTGGAGCAGCTTTCTGAAGTCTTTGTTCAAGGCCCCAACATTTCTGGTTATGCAGCTGCTTCTAGGTCTTTCCAAAGAGTAATGAGCAAAAAAGTGAGTCTACAGTCAAGCCCCCTTTAGGGGCACGTCCCTGAGGCTTGCCTCCCCCACACCCACGTCCTCTCGTCTCACTGGCACCTGTGTGACAATGACGTCTCGCCTCTGTCCCCTGAGCCCACGTCTATTCCAGAAAGAGTCTATTAGCCTTGGCTGGTCAGCAACTTCGGAACAGTGTTTCAGCGCACATTCCATCAGTAAACACTTCAGTGGGTTCCAAGGGACCTGCTTCCCTTTTTTCTACAGAAAGCAGAACCCAGAACGCTCCCCCAGGAGATTGTGCTGTTGGCCAAAAAGTAAAACCTGTTCCCATTCCTGGTTATAATTCGCTCAGCAGGAAATCACCTCGCATCAGAGCAGCAATATTTCAGGAACCACATAAATAAAGGCAGCTCTTACCTCCTCTGAGTTGCAGCATGGAGTTCCGGCGCTGCCCGGCGTCAGACAGGCCTGTTGGCTTGCCACTGGCTTCTCTCCCTGGTGCTGGCTCACATCTCTCCAGGCTCCCTCAGATTTTCGGCATGACCGCCATTTTTTTCTTTCCTGCTCTGAGTGAGGACATGAAGGAAAGCACACTCAGGAGCTCTGTGGGGAGAGGACTATGTGAAGAATGCCGTGTGAATTAGGAGCATGGGACCCCTGCTTCATCTGGTTCATGGCCCCATCCTATGCCTGGGGCAGCATCTCACACGTAGGGGGGCTCCTACATGTCTGTTAAATGGGGCTCCTGGGGCGCCTGGGTAGTGTAGTCGTTAGGCGTCTGCCTTCGGCTCAGGGTGTGATCCTGGCGTTCCGGGATCGAGGCCCACATCGGGCTCCTCCGCTGGGAGCCTGCTTCTTCCTCTCCCACACCCCCTGCTGTGTTCCCTCTCTTGCTGGCTGTCTCTATCTCTGTCACATAAATAAATAAAATCTTTTAAAAAATAAAGAAAATAAAAATAAATGGGGCTCCTTGAGCTGGGGCCCTCACAGAGCATAGATGGTCACTGAGGAGGTCTGGCGCTCTGCAGGCTTCTGTTCTCCTGAGAGTCAGGATGGAATTTGCTAGAGATAACAGAGCCTGCGGATTCCTTCGAGGGAGTCCAGGAGAGGAGGTCTTTTGGCAGCTGTGAGGGGCAGGGGCTGTGGAGGGCAGGCTTCTCTGACATGGACTGAAGGGGTGGTTTTGGTATTGGGCATACCATGTAAATGAGCTCCTTCTTCCCTTTTTCCTGCGAAACCTTCAGTGAAGTCCCCCTTGCTTCCCAGCGCTTCGGCGTGAACAGTTTTCATGGTGGAAACGGTCGAGGCGAGAAGTGGGCTTACCTGTGAGATCATCAGCGTCTGAGCAACATAGTACTGCTCCTCTCATTTTGTATTTTTGTTGAGTTGAAGTGAGATTCCCATAACAAAATTGAAGGAAATCTTCTTTGGAAACTCCAGGAAAATCACTATTAGATGCTTTTTTTTTTTCTTTCAAATTTTTAAATTCTAGTCCATTAACAGATAGTGTAATATTGGCTTCAGGAGTGGAATTTAGTGATTCATCACTTACCTGTAACACCCAGTGCTCAATACAAGTGCCCTCCTTAATACTCATCACCCATCTAGCCCCTCCCCTGCACCAAAATTGACGGTTTTAAGGTGAACAGTGAGGTGGCACTCGGTACAATCACGAAGTTGGGCAACCCCCACCTCCATCTGGCTCCACACGTTCTGATCACCCCAAAAGAAAACCCCCTAGGGATAAGCAGCTGTTCGTCAAATGTGCTTCTTCTCTGTCTCCTCTCTCCCACCTGCAGGCCCTGCGACTTGGGCAAGAACTCCACAGAACCTTCCCCTCAGGAGGACGCGCAGCTGACCAAGCCTGAGATGTTTGAGAACCCGCTTTATGGGTCCGTGAGTTCTTTCCCAAAGCTGCTTCCCAGGAAAGAGCAGGAATCGCCCAAAATGCTGAGGAAGGAGCCCCTGCCCTGCCCGGACCCAGGAATCTTGTCACCTAGCATCCTGCTCCCCAAAGCCCAGGAGGCCGAGGGCACCAAGGGGACAGGCAAGCCAGCACCCACGCCCTTCCTCAGCCCCACGCCCCGGCTCCGTTCCTTCACCTGCTCGTCCTCCGCCGAGAGCCGGCCAGTGGCCGGGGACAAGAGCCAGGGGAAGGCCAAGGCCCCCGCCAGCCTCCAAGCCCAGGTGCCCGCCAAGAGGCCCATCAAGCCCTCCAGGTCAGAACTGAGCCCGCAGGCCCCGCCCCCGCCCCCAACGGCGCAGCGGCCGCCGCTCCCCGTCAAGAGCCCAGCGGTCCTGCACCTGCAGCACTCTAAGGGCCGCGACTACCGCGAGAACGCAGAGCTGCCCCACCACGGCAAGCACCGGCCCGATGACGCGCCGCTCAGCCGGGCGGCCATGCAGGTGCGCGGGGGGCACGTGCGTGTGTGTGTGCGCGCGCGCGGGACCCCACCAGCCCTGGGGCTTGCACTGGGCACGTGGCATGCGTGTGATACGACAGCCAGGTGCCCATTCAGATCCCAGGACTTGAACCTACGCCTGTCTGTCCCCGAAGGTGCTGCTCCTACACTGAAAGGGTTAAATGAGATGCTGGGGATAAACTGTGAGCCCTCCTGTGTTTGCCCTGTAGGAACTCTATAAATAAAGAGGCCAGATCGCTTACATTGTGTTGTCATCGTTAGTTTAGTACTTAAAATCTTCAGACACACTGTCCCCTTCCTTCCTATAAAATAGATTTCTTTTTGAGCAAAACCAATGGTGTTTAAGAACCGCCTCTGGAGCCAGACTGTCTTGGGTTTGAATCCCAGCTCTCCCACCTCCTGGCTCTGTGCCTTGAGCCTCAGTTTACTCATCTGTAAAAAGGGGGCTATTAGTGGAATCTGCCTCATTGGTTTACAGGGAGGATGAAATTTTGTTATATATTATTACTATGTTATAATCTACATCTAAACTACATGTCTTACATTGCGTATTTTATTTCTTCCACATACTGTAATCATGACCTCTGTGCCTATGTTATATGTGCATGTATATTGGAATATATGGAAAGTACTTAGAACAATGTGTTGGCTCTTATCACCACCACGTTGAAGGAAGCCTGATCTAGCCCACAGCATGCAGGGACATGGGCACTTTTAGTTAGATCTGGCCTGGTGGAGAATACGGCACTGACGGTCTTCTGTTTTTATCCCACAGTAAAGCCCCTCGTGAGCTGCCAGCAAGACGGGAGCCCAGAGGAACAGCGTGAAGCCACTCGGACCTTCCCCCAGGACCCCCTGTTGGCTCCTCCTACCTAGCTTCCTGTGCAGGGCTTCCTATTTTTCAGGAGAGGGCCTAGCTTCTGTGTGGTCGGCAGAGTGTCCTGACTGCGAAACTTGGCACCAAGTGCTAAGGGCGGAAGGGAAAGTGTACCTGGGCCCCCAGCTCGATCTTGGTACTTGGGACCCATGAGCCTTGTTCCGGTCATCATTTTGAAGAAAGGAACTAAAGCGCTGATTTGCAGGTGGAGATATAAAATAATAATAATAATATTAATAATAATAATTGCTATGTGTATGGAGCACTCACCACGTGCCAGGTACTGTGCTAAGTGCTTTACAAACATGAGTTGAGTCTTCTTCAGCCGACCAAAATCACATTCCAGACGCCCAGTTCAGAACATGTGTGTTCTGAGCGGTTTGGACAAAGCATTAAAAATTAAGGCCAGTGCCCTCCTGAAGCGAGACAGGGCTTGGGCTTTAGGGAGCTAAAGAGTGAGTGGTTGACTTAGGGTACAACAAACCTGGCCTTGTCTAGCTTCAGTGATGCTGGCTGCTTTAGCTAAAGCCCCGGGGCTCCAGCAGAGCTGGCGTGGAGAGAAGGGATCTCTGTCTCCTCAGTTCTTTAGTCGGAAGGAGAAGGAAAATCAGCTCCTACTCCAGGGGAGCGATCCAGCTTCAACTCATGCTAGAGGTGCCAGGCCCTCCGTGAGGTGGGCAGCCATCACCAGGCCGTGGTTGGAGCCGAACCCGCCCTCCCGCCACTTATCTCTTTGTGCCCATAGAAAAGTCTCTGCTGTCGCTCCTGAAAGCCGAGCTGCTCTGGCTGGCTGCCAGGGAGGTGAGCCTCTCGGCTCCGGCTCTCGGAACAGTGCAGGCGTTTCTTTCGAACCCTGTGGCTTTGGGCCCTGCTTCCTTGGTTACTAGGAGAGTAGATTGGTGATGTCTTTTCTTGTGTTGCTTTTTGACATACAGAATTAGTGTAGGAAACCAAATCCAGAAGTATGAGTGCAGGAGAATGGGTACGCACCCCACGTCCCCGTGTGTGTCCATCTGTGTGACCAATAAATTGTGCCTTTCTCACTCAGCTCCCAGCCGTGTGGCATTTTTTCCTGACGTTCAGCCACAGACACACGTCTAGGCTGTCGGCTCTGCAGGCCAGCAGGCGGGGGGCGGGGGAGGTTGTTTGGGTTCGTGGTGGTGATGGGCTGACTAGTCCCCTGACTAGAGGGGCTGTCGTAGAACCAGTTAGAAGTTGGCATAGACCAGGAACAGCAGTAAATGCCACACAGCTTTGTGGACTCCAGGCACCGTGCGGCCAGCCAACTTCCGCTGACATCATCACCCCACACGCACAGCCGCTGTCCTGCAGCCACACGTTCCTCCTGGCTTTTGTAAGTGTTGATTGCTAAGCGCCAGAGACCATACACACACGTAAACAACCCCCACGGTGTGGGCCTCAGCTCCCAGCAGTACAAGGAGCGACTCGGACTGTCCGCGGGCCCGGGAGCAGCCCGCACCCCGAGCGCCAGCGTGGGGGCCGCATGGCCCCACTTCCAGGGCACTTCAGCCCCGGCAGCTGTTCCCACCACCTCAGGCTCCTCAGCCTCTGCTCCAGTTCAGACACCAGGCCTGGACTCGGCCGAGCTTGAGGGAGTGGTGTTCTTAGCAGCCATGGAGCAAACGATTCGCTGCCCTGCAGCCGTGGCTTGTGGACACGCAGGGGCGAGGCTGAAAGCCCACTGTGACCACAGCGCCTCACCACGCTCAGGTGGGACCCCCTCACCCTGCAAGCACACTTCTGCTCCTCACACAGAAACACCCAAGTCCCCAGGTAGCAGCCTCCTGACTCTCTGGCCAAGGGCCAGGGTAGAAGGACAGCTGGAGACACCCAGACGGCCTTTTGGTCAAACCCCCCTCCATAGCCATCACCCCATGGCTGAAGACGTGGGCATGATTCCTGGGGCTCCTGGGGACCCCACTGGCTGCCAGGATGGGGTGACCTTCTGGGAGCTACCTGTAGTGGCCCACTCAGGTCTAAGGATAGTGCTGTAGCTAACACCCCCGCCTAGAACAGACATCCAGACCCTCCCCACCATTTCTGAGGGTTCCCAGGAGAAGTGAATTGAGGACCAGCACAGTGAGGTGCACCCTGGACTCCCCAGCATCTTTTGCTCTGGGTTCTAGTGGCCTGAGCAAGTTCAGTGCCCCTCATGGGCTTCCCCCAAGCCCAACCATGGGCTGTGTGAGTACCAACCAGGCTCTGTCAGATGATGGGTAATGGCCCACTGGGATGGAATGGAAACTGAAATGTAAGACCTACATCCTCTCAGCCGCTCAGCCCCTCACCCCCTTCCCCCTTGAGGTCCCTGACCACCTTCCCCCTGGGCTCCGGCCTGCCACCACTGGGGGGCCACTCCAGCCAGCTCTCTCTGCTGTGTCTGGTGTGTTCGCAATCCTGGCCCCCCAAACAGCCGCCCCCCTCCTATGGCAGGATGACTTGGGGACCCAGAAACCCCCACCTCTTTATCACTTAAGGAATTTTCCTCTGTTTTGTTTCAGCTAGTCTTCCCCAGGCTCCCTAACCGAGAAGGCGAATTGATTAACACGCTTTCCTACAAAAGTGCCCCCGCTCCGAAGAGGAATTCCGTTGCCCTCTGTGACAGCAGAAGCTGCTGCAGCCATTTTTTCCTTAATTTTTCCTTCTTTGCATGGTTATATGAACGCTGGTTGAAACAGCAGATTTTATGCTGATGGGAAGGTGTAATCGTGGTGAATGTGCCCTAATAGCGGTTCACCCCCAGCTCCACTCCCACTGAGGCCCCCCCCCCGGGGGGTGCACCTGCTGCCGCCACTCCGTGCCATTCCCCCAGGGAGGGGTCAGCCCTGCCGCTCCTCCTTTTTCCTGGGTTTCCGGGGTTTTTTTGCCATGCCATTTTCTTCCCCACCTCAATAGGAGGGAAGTTAGTGAGTCATTCAGAAAAGCTCTCTCCCACAGCTACCTTCCCTAACCCCAGCCTACAGGTTCTCATCTTCACTTGTCCTCAAAATAGCTCCTTTCTCTCTGCAAACTAATTTCCATGGAGATCCAGCCATCTGAAGGCCTCGAAGCTTTCTGCAAGGCGGCAAACAGTAGCTCCCAGCCTGCACTCCGGTGGAAAGAGACCTTTATAATGCAAATGCCTGGTCTCACCCCCACAGACGCCCCCACCCACCGTCCAAGAAGGACATCTCCCATCCAGAAAGGTCCCATTTTGGGAAATCCATGCTGCTCCGGAACAGCGCTGACATGTTTGCTGATTAAATGGTGGTCTGCGCTGACCCTTTCTGTCAGGTCACCACAGAGCAGGCCCCGGGGCTTGTCTGTGAGTGCTTACACCCCAGCTGTGCCCAGCTCAGTCTTTCCCTCAGCCACATAGGTGTTGATGGCATGTGCTGGGCCTTGGGGACCAGCATGCCTATTAAGGGGGACCTCAAGGTGGGGGTGGCCTATCCTGGGCTGTGGGGTCAGAGGGAATGGAGTTTGAATGTCTTGTTTCTCATTTCCTACAAGTATAATCTCATACTGGGCACTTAGCTTTTCCGAACCTCAGTCTGCTTGTCTCTAAAATGGGGAGAAGGACGTCTTCTGCCTGATGGTGCGGTTGAGCAGATTCCTGAGCCCAGCTCACAGAGACTCAGGGCCTGGCCTGGTGCAGGCTCCCTGAACAACAGCAGGAGCCTCTAGCCTCTCTCCTGGAGGCCAGACAGTGCAGGCGGGCCCGGGGGAGATCACCCTGAGGAAGCTGGAGGGAAAAGGTCCAGTCTGGGATGAGGGAGGGCGCTGAGTCGGGCCTTCTGGGACTGTAGGAATGTCCTGGAAGGTGGTGGGTAAAAAACCCCCCACCCCAGCTGTGGGCAAGAGAATGACTGAACAAGGCCAGGAATGAGGGGCAGGTTGGGGACGGGAAAGCCTTGCTAACAGGGGTCTGGCTGAGGCCAGTTGGGCTAGATGAAGCCAAGGAAGGGCTAGTTGAGGCCAAGGGGACTAGTGGAGTTTGGGGAGAGGGGGCACTAGTTGAGGCAGAGGAACTAGTTGAGGCTGGGGGTAAGTAGGTGAGGCCAGGGAGCTAGTCGGATGGCTTTAGCCACACAGACAAGAGCGGCTCAGGCCGCCCAAGCCGGTGGAGCAGGCCTCAAGGACACGAGGAAGTCCTTGTGCAGGCAGCCGGCCGTAGCCCCCAGGGCAGCGCTGGCCAGCCCTCCTTTCTGTCCGTGACCTGTCGGCAGTCCCGGTCACCACGGAGCAGCTCTGGATCGCCCTGTCCAACGCCAGACTCAGCTCCAGCACTTCCGTTTCTTCCCCAGTTGGCTTCTTCCTCCTTCCCTAACCGAGTAAATGACTCACAGCCCCTGCTTCCTTCTGTAGGCACCGGGGTTGGAGGTGGGGAGGCACAGGGACTCAAGCAGACAGTGACATGCTGCTTGTGTGTTTAGGCAGGTCAAGAATACAGTAGGACAGTGAGGCAACTGGGAGCAAAAGGTAAGGGGGATTCGCTCTCAGGAGCCCACCTGAACTTGCACCATCTTCCCTTGCCTCTCCCCGGCCCCAGCCTGCAGAGCAGGTGGAGTGGGGCAGGGGTGGTGGTGGTGAGCCCTGCCGCTAGAGGCCAGGAGGCGTGACAGTTGGCCACGCTCCCAACTGTAGCCCTGGCAGCGACCCTGGGAAAGAGAGGGAAGGGCTGGAGGGTAGGCAGGAGAGGCCTTGGAATTATGTGGAGTCATGTTTTGGTACATGGGATGGCCAGAGAATTTTCCTGTCTAATTTTGAGCATATCCCCAGAAATGGTTTGTCTTGCTTCAGTTATTTTAAAATAGCATTCAGTTGGGGGAGCAGCTAAGAGCCCAGACTTGAGAGCCACAGTGCCGAAATGGGCCCCAANCCCCCCTTGCCTCTCCCCGGCCCCAGCCTGCAGAGCAGGTGGAGTGGGGCAGGGGTGGTGGTGGTGAGCCCTGCCGCTAGAGGCCAGGAGGCGTGACAGTTGGCCACGCTCCCAACTGTAGCCCTGGCAGCGACCCTGGGAAAGAGAGGGAAGGGCTGGAGGGTAGGCAGGAGAGGCCTTGGAATTATGTGGAGTCATGTTTTGGTACATGGGATGGCCAGAGAATTTTCCTGTCTAATTTTGAGCATATCCCCAGAAATGGTTTGTCTTGCTTCAGTTATTTTAAAATAGCATTCAGTTGGGGGAGCAGCTAAGAGCCGAGACTTGAGAGCCACAGTGCCGAAATGGGCCCCAAACGGGCCAGGCTCCGTGCCAGGCCGTGAGGACCCCTGGAGAATAAGGTAATACTCCCAGCTTCGAGAAGAGGCATGTACGCGGGCTAACGGCTATATTGCTGTGGCGTTAGAAGTGCGTGGACCACAGAGCCGTGCGATGACTCTCCTTCAGGAGTTAGCTGGGGAAGCATGACAGCTTTTAGAAAGGCCATGACCATGGCAGTGAGGATCTGGGGCTCTGGGGTCAGACCGCTTGGGTTTAGCCCCCAGCCACCCTCTGACCCACCATACGACCTTGGCTAAGCACTTCACTTGACATTGCCTCAGTTTCCCCACCTGCAAAAAGAGGAGAATAATGGCATGAGCCTCAGAGGGTCTTTGTGAGGACTGAAAGACCCACAGGTGTTTAGTAACCTTGGCTATGCACACACCCTCGACAAGCGTCAGTGGTAGCCACGGAGAGCATCTGACAAAAACACAGTGGTTCTTGTTTCCATTTCGACCTCCGCCACGGGTAAGGCCACTTGTTTCCTTTTTTTTTAGGTTTTTTTTTTTTTAAGATTTTTATTTATTTATATGACAGAGAGAGAGAGAGCCCAAGCAGGGGCAGAGGGAGAGGGAGAAGCAGGCTCCCCGCTGAGCAGGGAGCCCGATGCAGGGCTCGATCCCAGGACCCTGGCATCAGGACCTCAGCCGACGGCAGATGCCAAACCGACTGACTTGTGTAGAAGCTGCTGAGCCCTTGCCACTCACTGCCCCTTCTCCGGGGTGACTGCTTCATTCCCGGGCTCCCGGGCCGGGTCCTGGCCCCAGATCTGACAACCTGCACGGCTTTGTCCTGGTCGTTCCCACGGGCCACACCGTGACACCCGGGACAGGAGAACAGTGGCCCGTGCCTGTCAGGAACGGCGTGGGGCCTGGGCCGCCGCTCCAGCGCCCGGGCCCGTGAGGCTCCATGCACAGCAGCCCCTCAAGTTCTTTCCCCTCGGTCCTTCCCTTCGGCCATGGGTGGCGCAGACAAAGCAGGAGCAGCCCTGTCCCCACAAGCCCCCACTCGCAGGTTCCCTCCTGGGGGACCTAACCTGCCTGGAACCAGAAAGAAACACAAAGGCTGCTCACCGGGGGGCAGTTTCTCAGCCTTGGTGGTGTTGACCTCTGGGCATTTGAGTCATTCTTTGTTGTGGGGCTGTCCCGTGTCCTATGTGTTTTAGGGTGCTTAACAGCATCCCTGGCCTCTGCCTGCCAGAGGCAGGACTCCCCACCCCCCAACACCGCCAAATGTGCTGGCGGGGGGGGTGGTGGTGAAGTCCTCCCCGGAAGTGAATAACTGCCATCCCACACTTCCCCTGAGAAAGAGTCACTCCTTTTGAAGAAGATAAGGATGCTGATTGTGACACCTAACAACAGCAGCCAAAAGCAGGAAACCAGGAGGGAGGCTCTCCCCACAAATCTGTAAATATAACACCAGGCCAGTTAGGCTCCTTCCGTCTCAAGGGACAAAGAGGTGGGGGTCACCTCAGGGGATGGGGTCTGTCACCAAGGTGCTTGGGAAGTGAGGAAGTTTCACAGCTGTGCCCTGGGGGGAATGGGAAGAGCAGCCCCTCCGCAGTCAGGGCACAAGCCCCATGTGAGCCCCCATCAGAGGCCAGCCCCCATGCTCACCACCCCGCTGCTTCCTGTCTCTGCCTGGTCCACAGTCCTAGCCCCTCGCTCAGTATGTCTGACGTTTAAAACGTCCAGGGAGCTCAGTTTGGGGTCAGCTAATCTCCACCTGTCTTACTAGTTTGGGTTCCCCAGAAACAGGCTCTGTGACAAAGGAAGATGCTCCAAGAGCAAGTAGCCCCTGGGCCCAACCGGGGCTTAAACTGTCTCCGAAGAGGAGAGAGCTGGGTGCTTACACACCAGCTCCCGTGAGCCACGGTGAAAGGCTGCCTCCAGGGGGTATTAATTCCTCAACCCTTCTCGCCCGTCAGCAAAGACAACTCCAGCAGCCAGAGAGAACATGACACGAGTGGGGCACCAACGTGCCCGCTCCACCAGCCCCTGGGTCAGCACCAAGGGCAAAGCGCCAGAACCCAGCCTCCCGGTGGCCACTGGTCTTTCCTGTTTCTACTCTGCGCTATTGGGCTGACATTCCTGGGTGCCCAGACAGATATCTCTGAAGAGATACCTAGTAAGTATGTCCCAAATAATATAATGAGAGATTGAAGATACAAATGGACAGTGGTCAGACCATATATAGAAATAGAACTCTGACCCACAGCCTGCTGGGAAACCAAGCCCTCATCCACAGTAAGCAGCCCAGGAAGGCAGCCTGCTGTCTCTTGTGACAGTCCAGGCAGCCAGACGACAACCTCTAACACCTGGACCCAAATAGCCAGGACTTGATTAATACCTGATAGCTTCCCTAATTTTTGTCCCTGCTTCCAACTTAGGACAAACCAGGGAGAGCCAAATGTGTCCCCCCAGCCAGTCACATAGACACCCCACTTCTAGGTAGCCCACTTCCAGCTTCCCCAGGCCCCAGGCCCCCATCAGGGCACGCCTGAAGCTTCCCTGTTTCCACCCTAAGCTCTCCCATTCCTCTGCCTGCCTCTGGGGCTCTGCTGAAGCACACGGGACAGCTCTCAGCTCTGAATAGATAGCCCTGCCTTTTCTCGTTCGCTCTGTCTTATGTCTACGATAAGTCTCAAATAATTTACACTAAAAATGTATGGGTTTTTAAAATCTGATATTAAAATTTAACAGTGTGTCCTGAATTTTTTCTGGCAATGGTAGGCCGCTCCATCTATCCAGGGACCCAGGTTAAGACTCCATCCCCCAGAGCTGGGGGACTACCCTGCTCCCTCAGCTGGAAGGAGGCATCTGAAACCCTAAGGTACAAGCCTGTAGTAAGCAAAGAGCAGTAATAGCAAATAACACCCAGTGCGGCCTGAACTGAAAGCTCTGGTTTCCCATCAAAGAGAACCAGATCGAAGCGAAGGGAGCACTTGTTTCGGGGTCGAAGTCTTAGGCACAGATGAAAATTTAGAGAAGAAAATATCCCCTGGCAAAGTTACATTTCGCCCCTAAGGTATCTAAAGGTGCTACCTGTTAGCTGTATTACCTTGGCCAAACTATTCAACACCTGGACGGACGGAATTTGCAGCGTGAGTTTACCCTCACCACCGGCCCCCAAAACAGACAAACTGACCCAAACATCCTATTCCTTGGAGGAACAGAATAGAATTCTGAGAATCCACAGGTCATCACTCACAATATCCAGGATGTGTCATTCACAATGTTCAGGACCCTTTTCAAAATTGCTTTATAGAAAGGAACCTGCAAAATGTCACCCATGTCAAAAGCAAAGATAAGCAGCACAGATCAATCCCATTACATATGTTAGAATCAGCAAAGATGTTAAAGCAGCTAGGAAACTACACCCCAGAACCTTAAGAAAAATACTCCTGATGTATAGATATAAAGATATATATATCCTGAAGTGTGTGTATATGTGTGTGTATGCTATATATATTATATATTAGTATATATACCTTTATATAGTATATATATCATTATATAATATCTTTATAAAATATATATATACTTCAGGATATATATAATATATATTTAGGAGTATTATATGTCCATTATCTATCTATCTATCTATCTATCCATCTATCTATCTATAATCTCAGTAAAGAAATAGACATTTTAAAAAGTCAACCCCAGAATTCTAGTCTGGGTTAAAAGAGCTTTCAAAAATTAAGGTGACATAAAGGCATTTTCAGATAAAAGAAAACTTTGCTTTAAGATCTCCTACAAAAAAATGCGAAGGGAATTTCTTGAGGGTGATGGGTTATGACAATAGGTAGAAACTCTGATCTTTAGGAAAGAATGAAAAGCATTGAAAGTGGATAAGTAGGAAAGACCCTTCCTTTCTCTTAATTTCTTTAAAATATGACTGTGTAAAGCAATAATTATAACATTCTATTGTAGTGGTTGTAATGAATGTAGAGGAAGGACTTACAACCATGTATTATAAAGGATAGAAGAGGGTGGGAAACAGCTATGTAATTGTAAATTTTAGAGGTTTTACCTGAAGTGGGACAATATTAACTCTAAATGGATGTGTATTTTCAGCTCCAGAGTAACCACCAAAGAAGGGGATTCTTGGGGAACTTCTTCCGGTGGCCTCCAGTCCCACCTCCATATTTCCTCCGTATGTCTGATCTTTTGACCCTTTTCTGTGCCATGCTGGACCCTGTCCTGATTCTACTCCACAAAACAGCACCAGGGGAAGTCTACACTTAAGACAGATTTTAGGGAAAATGTGGGGCAATGAATGATCGCTCCAACAGAGAACATCACGGCCAACAACTTACAAATAACGATTAAACATGTTTGTTGTTAAAATTCTTCAGTCACCTGGCCAATTTTTCTCTGATCTACTTTCTCTGCGACCCCCTGCCCCCTACACTTGCCCTCACTCTTCCACGATCTTCTCGCATTGTCCTGTTGGACAACGTGGTCCTGCGTCTCCTGCAAAGCCCATCCCGGCCATGCCTTGGAGGTCAGCCCCTCACAATAGCCACGATCCTCCAAGATGTTCTGCTACAGAAAGATAGTTTTCTCTCTGAAAAATTCCACTGCTAGCTTTTAAGCCCATTTTCCCTCCTTCCTACATATAGATAACACCGTGGAGATGTCTCCTGGCTCCCTTCTCTAGTAAACTGAGCAAATGAGCTCCAACGCAAACTTGTATCATCCACTCCTCCAGGTTCTGAGCCAAACAAGTGCCTTAGAAGTATCAAAACCCACCCTTAATGGCTATTGTTACTGAAGTACCCCCCCCGGGATCCCACTCCCCATCTGGCTTATTTGCTCATACAAAATATACATTTCTGGAGAACCTCCTACGTGCTAGGCACCCAGTGCTTGTCGTGTTACATATACAACTCTCCCTAAGGAGGCTTTTTCAGAAAGCTCCTTAGAGGATTAAAATATATATATATATATTCTAGTATCTGGTATTTCTCTGTACCATCCCCTTGTCACTGATAAACACAGGGCCACCTGAAGGCTGGCTTGAACCACCCAAGTCTAACTGTGAAAGCTTCGTGCCAGAGGCACCTGGCTGGCTCAGTCAGTTAAGCGTCCGACTCTTGGTTTTGGCTCAGGTCCTGCTTTCAGGGTTGTGAGATCGAGCCCCTCATTGGGTCCCATTCTCAGTGTGGAGTCTGCTTAAAACTACCTCTCCCTTTACCTCCTCACAACCCCCGCAAAGAAATAAATCAATCTTTTTTTAAAAACCCAAAAAACAAACAAACAAAAAAACCCTTTGTGCCAGCCATCTACTGCTGCAAAACATACCCCAAAACTTCGTGGCCATAAACAATACTCATGTTGCTCACAGATCTGCAATTTGGGGAGGGCTTGTTGGAAACAGCTTGTCCTGGCTTCCAGCACTGTTACTGGGTGAGCTTGAAGGCCGGGCTGGGGGCTGGGACCATTGCAGTATCATTCGTTCACAGGCCTGGTGGCTGATGCTGGCTGTTAGCTGGGACCTCAGTGGTGGCAGGAACACCTATGGCCCAGCCTCTGGAGTCCTGCAGAATCCCTGTACTGCGTTCCACTTGAAACAACCCCACATGCCAGGAGAAGAGAGTTAGACTCCACCTGTTGATGGGAAAGTGTCAAAGAACTCATAGACATGTTTTAAAACCCCATGGCCTTGAAGAGACATGTTGCTCATAACTGGGCCTCATATTCCCCAGGAAGCTTCCTTAACATCCTCCTTGCCAGTATCCCCCAAAGATCAAGGCATCCTGCTACTTATCTCTCCCTCCCCCGCTCCTTCTCCCTCCTCCTCCCCACCCCCCTCCTCCCTCCCCTCCTCCTTCCCCATCTGCTTCCACCCAGACAAACGTTCAGTCTTCCTCCATTCTAGCACCTGTGGTCCCTTTTACCTTTTACATCAAGTTACACTTAGACTCTTGTGTGTTCCCTTTCCCTGTGCTCCATGCATTGTCAGTTTCCTCAATGGAACCAACAAAGTCTTCCCACCCAGGGAAGGTGGGAGGGGGTCGGTTGTCACTCTTTAATATTTTTCATGCTGATCCCAGAACAACATGGGCTTGAACTGCGTGGGTCTGCTTAAACATGGATTTTCCTTTTATAAATACAGTAGAGTACTGTAAATATATTTTCTGTTTCTTACAATTTGTCATATCATTTTCCTTTCTCTAGCTGACTTTAGTGTAAGAAGACAGTATGTAATACATATAACATGCAAAATAGCTGTTAATCGATTGTTTATGTTGTCAGTAAGGTTTCCGCCCACCAGTAGGCTACTCACAGACAAGTTTGGGGGGAGCCAAAAGTTACCCGTGGGTTTATTTTTTTCAAGATTTTATTTATTTATTTGAGAGAGACAGAGACAGAGAGAGAATGAGTGGGGGAGGAGGGGCAGAGGAAGAGGGAGAAGAAGGTCCCTACTGAGCAGGGAGTCTGATGTGGGGCTCCATCCCAGGACCCTGAGATCATGACCTGAGCCGAAGGCAGACACTTCACTGACTGACCCCCCCAGGTGCCCCATCCATGGATTTTTGACTGCATGAGGGGGTTTGGCGCCTCCAATCCCCTCCTCGTTCAAGGGTCAGCTGTATATATATATTAATGTGTGTGTGTGTGTATAAAATACATTTATATATTTGAAAATAAACCCAAGAATTCACACAATAATTATATTTGCAAGTTGAGCCAGCATTCTGGATAGACTAGACATCTTTATATATACATAACCCGTGAATATAAGTAAATGCATCTAAACGTATAGGGAAAGGGCACACCCAAGGGAGACATTAATGAAGACCCTGTCTACAGAGGCACAGGCAGAGTGGAGAGAACCAGCGAAGGATGTTGAGACACCCAGGGACCAGTCACAGCAAGAAGCCACTACCTCCCTGAGGTCACTTGTTATCCAAGGCAATGGGAGCCGGAGCAGGAAAGAGGGGCGCCTGCTAGGTGCTGGGGCCATAAAAGGAACCAGGAACAGCAGAGACGGGCAGGGCTTAAAGGCATCTCTACCTCACTTGTCTCCTTCTCTTCCCCCCGCCCCACTAGTTCTCCTATTGCCCAAACCAAGCAAAGGCCAGAGGGCAAGGGACTCCAGGCGGTGGCAATGTCCATAGGGGTCAGCTTCCAGATGTGGGACACACCGAGAAGGGCAGAAGATGGGGGAGCAGGAGAGTGGGCAAAGCAGCAAAATCAATACACCTTCTTACAAAAATGAATAAGATCGTCTTTGGACGGCAACTCTTTCAAACTACACATACATCGGGAGTAAGAGACGGGGGGGGCATACATGCAAACAACTGAGAAAAATAGACATTGACAGTCATTGGCATGACAGCCGCTCTTAATTACATGAGCTAATGGAGTGGGATTCCTGGCATGACTTACTCCAAAGTAATTTATATTTGGCTTGGAAAGCAGAATGGTTTTTATAACAGATTTTTCTAATTATGTTTTGCTTATGTTAATACGAGGATTTGATTCCTCAAGTAAATACCACCTGATCACAAAACAGGATGGCTCAAAAGCACACTGAACGCCAGGTGGAAGACAGGCTGGGATTTCACAATTTGCTGCGAATGATGCAAAAGTAGATGGAAAGTTTTGCTTTGGTTTCCCGGGGGCTGCGCTCTCCAGCTGGTGTGTAGAGGCACGAAGGGCAGCTCCTGTATCTCACGCTTCCTCTGGATTCATCGAAAACAATAACATTCAAACTGCAATGGTGAGCATCGCCTACCGAAGCTGCGAGAACGCGTATCCCCCCCACCCCGCCCCGGGCCCTGCCAGGAGCACCGGTTTCCCTTGGTCTGGATGGTGCCTGGGAATGTGAATTTCAACAAGCATTCCAGATCAACGCGATGCCAGCGGTCAAAGCATCACATCTGGGGAAATGCTGTTCAAAGTGCGGGACACACTCACGCATAAAGGAAGCGAAGCAGCGTAACAAAGCGCGGAATGGTTTGGGATCAGAGCTGGCTTCAAATCCCAACTTTGCCATTGATGAGTTGAGGCCAGTTTCCTTCTCTGTCATTTGCGAGAAGGGTGATAAATAGACGTAAGGGTACGCTTGCAAATGATAGATGCAAAGTGAAGACGAGGGCTGATACATAGTGGCGCTCACTGTTTGTACCCAGAGGCTTCTTGACTGAGCCTTTCTCAGGATAATTGGGTTCTGGGAGTCCTAGCTTAGAAGACCCAGGAACACAGCACCCATGAGGTGTGCCAGGCGGATGACCAGCTCCATGTCCTTGTGCTCACGGAGCACCACCCTGAGATAGATCTCATACATCCCATGGTTTTCAAGGCTCCCCGTCTCCTTGTTTCCACTCAGGAAATTATTACTCATCCTGCAGCATACGGACAACAGGTTTTTACCCATTCTCTCTTGCCGCTGGCATTACGCCATCCAACAATATGGTGTTAACAAAAAATATTCAAACTAGCCGTCTTCAATTTTTGGTTCTGGTTCATAATGTAACGCAACGAAAGGGAAAATCTTTCGCACAGTCCCAGTGGTGCAGAAACATTTAGAAATGATTCTAAATATAGACTCCCAGATGACAGAGGGGTTGTTTTATGTCATTCTGTGATTTCTTTTTCACAGCATGTTCTATGTGCTGGCATAAAAAATTTTAATGAAGTCAGAATGCTAAATTTAAGTGAACCTTTGCTCTCGTTCATTGCAAAATACAGCTCGTTGCCATTTAATTGGCTGTGCATCTTGGCACCAGACCGGCAAGCAGCAAAACAAAAATCAGACCTCAGAATGCAACAGTCTTGATTATGCCCCGATTCTAACTACCACTGTGGGCCTTTCCTAATCTTTTATGTAATTGACCTTCGGTGAATACATGCCAAAAGTGTTTTCAATTGTTCCTCTTAATCACCCTAATTAGACATGAGTATGTGATAATATATGACTTGAGGAATAGTTTACGTAATCTAATTACTGATGCTTGATGATATATGATAAGCTCCAACTTTTTTTGTCAATAAATTACATACGAATACTGCTTATTGTGGGGGATAAATTTATACTGCAAGCTGTTCTAACCAAGCCATTCAAAACTTCACTTATAACTTAGGTACAAAATCTACAGTAACCTGTTAGTGACTACACAACCCCAAGCAGCTCTGCTAGAACTATGCTCTCAAACTTAGGGGGACATAGGGGCGCCTGGGAGGCTCCGTCGGTTAAGCATCTGCCTTCGGCTCAGGTCATGATCCCGGGGTCCTGGGATCAAGTTTTGCATCACGCTCCTTCTCAGCGAGAGCCTGCTTCTCCCTCTGCCTGCCGCTCCCCCTTCTTGTGCACGCTCTCTCTGACAAATAAATGAAATCTTAAAAAAAAAAACACAAAAACCTTAGGGGTACAAAATATCACCTGCGGAGACCCTTCAAAATGCAGGCTCTGGGGCCACCCACAGAGAATCTGACTCGGTAGCCCCTAGGGCGAGAGATGAAACCAAGAACATGCATTTCAATCAACTTCCCAGGTGATGCTGGTGTGGCTGGTGGAGGACTAACTAGTCCATTTCTCCCGGAGGACCTGCCCATTCCCTCACCTGTGGGCAGACTCCCAACTTTGGCATCCTCCCCTGGCTGGAGGCAGGCATGTGTCTAGGATTAAGGAAAGTTCCAGCTCCTGAACTTCTCTTGGCCTGACCCCATGACAGTCTAATCACAAACTGGGTAAATTCATGAAAATCCAGCAGGTTGTTATCTCAACGATTGCTCAGAGAGGTTAATCCTAGATGCCGTTGGGGCCAAAGAAAAATGCACCGTCCTATGTGCGTTTTGCTTGATCCTCATTACGCCATAGAGTGAGCGTTACCGATATTTTATAGAGAAAGAAACTGAGGTTCAGGGAAGGCAGGGCACTTGGCAAAGCTCACAGAAGAAAGGTGGAAAACCAAGTCTCTGTGCGTGTGTCTTCAGTCTTCAAATGCATCCTTTCCGACTCATTGTCAAGAGTTCGGTTGTATTGCCAGGATATGTGGAGGTGGGTTAAGCATTTTACATAAGAAATAAACTAATTACCTCTCGGAATTAATTTTCTATGTGAGAGGAGATTACTCTGCATTCACAGAACAGCAGCTACACAGGAAATGATTAAAATTCTAAGAAAACTTTTCCTCCGTCTCTATCTTCAGACCTTTTACAATGCCTCCATCTTTTGGTTAGGTGTGAAAATAGAAAAGCAAGTTGAGTCCTGGGTTGCCTCTGATCTTCAAGCCCGCTACCAAAGGCCCAGGGTCCCCTGGCTTGGTTCCCTGGAGCTGGGCGGAGTTGTTGCTGGAACGGTTTCCCAACGGATTGGAAGAGGTATCCTCACAAAACTAACCCTAGAACTTCCTTTTGACTTTTGCACTTTGGATGGTTTTGTAGTTTTGATGGTCTGCTCAGACCGTCATAACAAAATACCATACCGTTCAGTTTCCGGTGAGAGCCCACTTCCTGGTTCACAGAGAGCAGTTTTCTGGGTGTCTTCACATGCATGGCAGAGAGAGGGAACGAGGTCTCTCTCCTTTCCCTCTTTTTATAAGGTCGACATTCCTATCGGATTAAGGCCCCACACTTATGACCTCATTTAACATTACTTGTCTCCTGAAAGCCCTTCTCCCCTTACAGTCACTTAATCCCCTTGGGGGTTAGGGATTCAACACATGAATTTTGAGGGGGATGACATTCAGTCGATAGGAAATGGAGTCAGTAATTTTCCAGGAAAGCAACTTTGGAAGGAGGCAAGTGGGCAGTCTTCCTAATTGAAGACAGAAAGTTCTGTGTGAGAAGGTACCCTCCGGACCCTTTTGTGGAGAAAGGGATGGTGTATCAAGAAGTCAGCATGTAGGTTTAGTGGCCCTTAGGCAGGGCACGAGAAATACTCCAGCTCTGAATCTGCTTCCACAGTGTCTCAGGCAGAGCTGGGCGCCAGTGTGTCCATGTTTGTGTGTTTCCTGGGGAGGCTTGCTTTGGCCACAATGGCTTCCCTGCTGGCTTTAGGACACACCAGGCAAGCTCTGGCCTTAGGGCTGCCTTAGGCTGGGTGCCCTAGAAGCAGAGCCTGAGACTGGGATTCTTGTGCAAGGGATTTATTGAGGAAATACTCCGAGTATCAGGAGAGGTGTTGAGGGAATCAGGATAGGTCAGAGGAAGAAGTTAGGAGAACTACAGTTTCAGAAGTGTAGCCTAAGCTGTCCCACGGGGAGCTTGGGAAGGAACGTACGTCGCGTCGTGGAGATTGTCCTTATTTAGCAGGACTCCCCACGCATCGTGAACAATAACTGAAGCATGTTCACAGCTTCCTGGGAGGACGCTTCGTGACGCGTGCTCTCAGAACTTGGGTTCCAGGTCGATACCCACATTCTATCTGCCTGACAAAAAAAAAGGTATCTTGGACAAATCCTGAAAAACATATTTTTTTAAAAAATCAACTCTTCCCAGCCTTCCCCCCAAACAACACATAGGAAATTGTTTACTCCTCGCCTGGACAAAATGGGCAAAGAATGTAGACAGATATACTGCCCAAAGAGAATGGATGGTGAATACGCAAATAGGA
Source organism: Ailuropoda melanoleuca (assembly GCF_002007445.2). Classification (NCBI taxonomy): domain Eukaryota; kingdom Metazoa; phylum Chordata; class Mammalia; order Carnivora; family Ursidae; genus Ailuropoda; species Ailuropoda melanoleuca. The sequence continues at coordinate 192,673,165 of NC_048219.1, forward strand.
GAATGTTCAATTTTACCAAAGAAATGCAAAATAAAACGACAGATACGATTATCATCTACCAAACTAGTGCACATTTTTTTTTCTATTGTACTACCAGAACTGGTGACAACGTGGACACAAAGAACGTTCTACAGTGTGGTGGAAGGTACAGGGGTGACGGCTGATGGAGAGCGTGTGGCGGCCAGCTGTTTTCAGGGACTTTGCTATCCTCATAATCTTTGACCTGCTAGAGTTAGAACTCTACTGGAACCCTGCTCTACCAAAATAATCTGAAATTCAGGGAAGGGAGGTCTTTTGAAACCAGCCATATGGGTTTTCTGTTTTTTCATTTTTTAGCAGGAACACTGCTTACAAAGTTGCTGGCAGTTTCCAGTTTTTGAAGGTGGTACTTCAGCAGCAGAGGCCTTCCCTTACGACCCCACATAAACATCCAGCCAGACTTCATGGGCTTTGGAAAAATTAATAGAAATGTGCTGTTTAGTCACCGGAAGGTAAAGCAAATCCCTACGCATCAATCTTAAGCAGGTTGTGAAATCACCACAAATGGGAATACAGGATCGCTGGGGGGAGGGGCAGAGAAGTTTCCACTCACTCACCCCCATGCAGGAGACCCGTCCTCTTGGCCTTGCCTGCGAGGTCACCGTGGGTTGTGGCCGATAGGACAGGCAGCGCCCCCACACTGCGGCCCGAGGGGCCGTCACCTCCACGGTCATGAGTCAGGGCCTGAGAAAGGGCACAGAGAGGCCCCTTTCCCTCTGCCAGGAGTCCTCCCCCCACCACACCACCATCTAGGACCTGGAGTAGCGCTCTGAGCTTCTTCCGGGACGTACAGCGACTCATTTCCTCAGATCCTGGCAAAGGCAAGCAGGACAGGGCGGGCATTTTCTGCTCTCAGTCTCTGCAATGGAATTACATCTAAGGGGTTTTCCTGCTCTAAAGTTCTAAATTTCCATTTTAGTCAAGGCTCTCTGCTTACAAGAAGAGAAACTAGCTGGGGAAGAGCAGACCCTGGAGCTGGGAACGGGGCTGTCGGGTGGAGGGCAGCTCCATCCTGGGCCCTGTTCTCTCTGGACACGTCCTCTGCCCACCTCTTCCTTGCTCCTGTCCACAGACAGCTCTTCTGCCCACTCCTGGCCTCCCTGGCTTGGCCTCGTCTTGGCATGGCTGCTCCAGACCCCGAGGTCCTGCTCCCCAAACTCAAACCCCTGCAAATGGAACGTGGCCCCGCTCGGGTCTGCGTCCATGGCCGGTGCAAAGTGTAGAGTGGTAGAGGGTCCAGTGACGTGGGAGAATCATAGGCACCAGACACATGATATTACCAGAGGGAAAGAGAAGTGGACTTGGGGAGGGGCGGGACCCTTCAGATGTGTCCAGCAGAGTTGGCGGCTCCTTCCTTCCCCGGCCTTCTCGTGGTACTTGGGTTCATCCTCTGGTTCCCTGAGCAGCACAGGACAAGGAGGACTAGATGTGAGAAATGTACTGAGGGAGATGCCTGTGGGGGAAGATGGTAGGGGCGCTGGGCAAGGCTGGTCTTCTCAGGGCCAACGGGGTGTCTACTTTCGTCAGCTCAGGCTGCAATAACAGGATACCATAGACTGGGGGTGGGGGCTTTAAATAGCAGACATTTATTTCTTGTAGTTCTGGAAGCTGGGAAGTCCAAGATGAAGCTTCCAGAGATTCTATGTCTGGCAAGAGCCTTTTCCTGGTTTGCAGACAGCCATGGGGAGAGAGAGATCATCTCTCAGGTGCCCCTTCTTTTTTTTTTAATATATTTTTTAAAGTTTTATGTAACTAATCTCTACACCCTACACGGGGCTCAAATGCACAACCTTGAGATCAAGAGTCACGTGCTCTTCTGACTGAGCCGGCCAGGGGCCCCTCTCAGGTGTCCCTTCTTAAAGGGCACTAATCCCACTCAGGAGGGCTCCACCCTCATGACCTTCCAAAGGCCCCGCCTCCAAATACCAACACAGTGGGGGGTAGGGCTGTCAGGCATGAATTCTAGGAGGACACATTCAGTCCATGACAGCGCTCCGGAGGTAAAGTCAGAAGATGAGTCTCCCGTATCTCAGGAGCTCCCCTGCTGTGCTTGGTCACTGGCTGGGGCGTCCGAGGGTCGCATGGACAGCTTGGATGTGGTGGTGGCTTCAGAGCACAGCTGCTGGGGTCGTTAGTCGATTACTTGTCCCCAGCAGGAGAGCTGAGAGGCAGGAGTTCAAAGGCTAACACCTAGGTCCTTCTTTAGTTTAAAAATGCAAAAACTGCTTTGCTTGAAGGCTGTACAAAAACAGGAGGCGAGCTAGGTTTGGGAGGTGGGCCGTATGCTGCCGACCCCTGGGTTAAAGTGCAGGTTAAGGTTTCTGTTGCTTGCACAGAAGAGGCAAGTCTGGGTGACACCAGAGTACTGACTTAAGGCTGCTTGTCCTAATTCCCAGTGCAAATTAGTCCTTGACGCTCAGGCTTACACACCTGCAGACCATAGCTTAACTGGTAATTTAAGGATAAAGTAGCTGGTGGGGGGGCAGGGCTTCTGTAATAGACCTGCAAGGACAAGATACAGCTTAACAAGTCACAGGGGAGTCCCCAGGAAGAATCAAAGATCTGTGAGATGCTTCCCCACAACCCCAGTCCCCAACACAGCAGAGGGGTCCCTTACTCTTAACTCCAACACACACACACTCCTAAGTGAGATGGAGCTGAGAAGGGTTGAAAACCTTTACGGGCGTGGAGGTCAAGTTGGACCCAAGGAGATGGGGCTTTGAGAGAGAAGAGGTAAAGAGGATTAAAGAAACTGTAAGGAGGGAGGGAGAGAAAGAGACAGAGACGGAGAGAGTGACACAGAGAGAGACTTTGGACCAGATGGTGGGGGCCACTCTGCCGGCCAGGGTGTGGTCAAGTGGTGCCACCCCCAAGGTCTAGGACAGGGCCTGGGCTGTGGGAGACCTCAGAGGCGAGTTGGAGAGACCAGAGGAGCCCTTTCTGAATCTCCAGCTCATGGCAGACTCTGCACGGGCTGGACTGGATCACTGGAACCTGCAGGGAAGGACAATGGAACATTCCATGATCCTGAGTGGCATTCCCAAGCTCCATCATTCTGCCCTGGACTGGACTGCCCCACACCTCCTAGGAAGCAAGGGCAGTGCTGGGGTCACCCCGGTGGCTAGAGAAGCCATTTGTCCGCGTGCAGTGTTTGACGAGACTAAGGGAGTTCTGCAGTTTGACTGTGGGGACGCTTAAGAGCCCGAGGTCCAGTGCACATGATGGGATAGAAAAATTTCCTTACTGGAAAGAAGAGGTGCAGGACAAAATGCTGGAATGAAAGTGAGTCACATACCACAGAGTGGCCAGTCCTGTGCCCCGTCCCTGTTGGACACTGTGTCCCTGGCTGGTTCCTCTTAATTTGGGGGTCTCCTCCCCGAGGCAGTGCCTGGGCCCTGGGATTTGCAGAACAGAGGGCTATTTCAACATTTGGTTTTTTTTAAGACATAAGGTCTTGATACCTCAGCAAAGATCCATGTCTCATGACATGCAATATTTACTTCTTAACTTCGTCAGAATCCTAGTCCACCGCTACCCGCTTTCTCTGACGTTCTAGTGCACAGCAAGGCAGTGTCGGGAGGGGCTCCACACAGCTATTAATACCCAGTGAGTCACTCCCACGGTGCCGCTGGAAATGGTCTCCCTTCACTTTCCGTGGAGGGGGAAGAGAAAATAGTTCCACCATATGGCAACAGTATTTTCCCGTATTCCAGGTCTATTCTAATATTTCTAATTGTAACTTTTGGGTTATGAACATTTTTCTCTCACTGACAAATACTATTATTTAGAACAGAGATTAACTCACTCAGAAGTTCAGGAGATTTCCGATCTAGGCACTTTTCCCCAAAAGCCTGGAAACGGGGTGCTGATTCACACCAAAAGTGCTTGGTGAGATGAGCAGTGTGTTTGTCAAGATTATAAAGGGGAAAACCCTGGCTTCGTGCCCACCTGTGGGGGCCTGACCATTTTGCCTGCCCAGCCCTGGACTTTTCTTGGGCTTGTATGATGCATTATTACTCAGGGTTCTTGGATGGGAAGCGGAAATAAAAACCCAATGTAGGGGCACGTGCTTGACTCCGTCAGTTAAGTATCCAACTCTTGATTTTGGCTCAGGTCAGGACCTTGGGGTTGTGAGATCGAGCCCTGAACTGAGCTCTATGCTGGGTGTGGAGCCTGCTCGGGATTCTCTCTCTCCCTCTGCCTCAGCCTCCCTGCTCACATGCTCCCTCTCTCTCTCTCTCTCAAAAATGAAAAAAATAAAAACAATGTAGACCAGCTTTAGTAAAATGCAATGATGTATTGGTTCAAGTAACCAGACTGGGAGGAGAATAGGGACGGGTTAGTTTCAGGAGTGGCTGGAACTAGGGGCTCCAGTACCATCAAGATTCTCAGTTTCTCATCTCCTCCTCTTGTGTGATTGCCCCATCTTCTTTTCAGACTAAGCTTTTCATGACACATGGGAGGAGACATGGCGACCAGTGGAACCTGACGCATATCCCCAGACTTCCTACCCAAAGGAGAAAAGGGCCCCTCTCTCCCAGATCCGGTTTAAAAGTTCCTGTGCAGAACAGTGATTGGCAAGGGTTTCTATGCCCATTCCTGGGGCCAATTTGTGGCATGGAGGGACGGGGAAATGCCATGAATGTAGTCAGGAGCGCAGAATCCGTTCATAAAAGAAGGGGGGCTGGGCTGTCTGAACAGAAGTTGTGTCCTATGTCTCCCTTCTTCTGAGAACCATCCTTTCCCTTCCACCTGGGGGGAGCCATCCTGGAAGACTGATGCCATCCCTTTGCCCCATCGATAATTAGACATGGGCATCTGCTAGCCCACCAGCGTCCTCTCCCAGGAGTTTAGAACTGGGGCTCAGAGGTGCCAGGCTTGCTTGTACTGACAGGCCGTTGGAGGGGCCACGTCTTCACTGTCTGGGTGGGAGGACTGAGAAACAAAAGAAGCCCAGCTGCCAGACAAGAGGAAAAGGAAGTGGCAACTTACGGAGGGAAGTAGATGCCAAGGGCTGAGCATTCTGATGGGACTTGCATCCTGGTTCCCCCGATCCTGGTGTCAGCCACATCCCCACCCGCTGCCAGCTCTCTGCAACACCCTGGATCCGAATATCCCCTCCCTCTCCCTTAAGGAAGCTCAAGTTGCACTTCTATTGCCTGTCATTAAAAGCATTCTGGGAGTGCCTGGGTGGCTCAGCCGGTGAAGCGACGGACTCTTGGTTACGGCTCAGGTCGCGATCTCAGAGTCCTGGGATCAAGCCCTGCATTAGACTCCATGCTCAGCAGGGAGCCTGCTTGAGGATTCTCTCTCCCTCTTCCTCTGCCCCTCCCCTCCTCTAAAATACATAAATATATCTTTAAAAAAAATAGCCTTCTGATACTCATCCTAAAAAAACAGCCACAACCCTAATGTGCTGACATGTACCACAGCAGCATGGTTAAATGGGGGGGGGTGTTCGTTCAGGTGTCAGGGTGTCAGTTTTCCTCGAACAAATCCGAGCTCTGCCTCTTCCTAACTCTGTGACATGCACAACTACTTGACCTCTGTGTGTCGGTTTCGCACCTGTAAAAGGAAAGATGAACAGCATCTGCATCGTGTAGGGTGAGAAAGAAAGAAGTTAGACCAGGTAGAGCACAGTCCCTGGCATGTAAAAATCACTCAATAAAGTTTGGCTGTTATTCATGGTAGGAGACGGCAGGAGTGTCTGGGAGAAATTTAAACATCTCTTTAAAGATCGAAGAAGCAAACCAAGGGAGCTAACTTCCCACAAACACACTCTCTAGCCACGGGTCATAGTCCCAGCTTGTTAGATGGGCTATGCCAAATGCTCAGCCACCATTCCAGTACTTGGCTGCCACCACAGAGGAGGGATAACAAGGACTTCCTCTAGGAAAATTGAGCTTTGCTATAAAGCTTGTGTTGGGGTATAAGGCTAATACCCACCTCAGACACTGCCATTGTTAAAATATGAAATCTGAGTGTCAACATATACAGAGAGTAGATGATGGGACCTGCATGTGCTTTAGTCTGGGTGCAGAATCTAGGGATTCTGAGGCACCTGGGTGGCGCAGTCGTTAAGCATCTGCCTTCGGCTCAGGGCGTGATCCCGGAATTATGGGATCGAGCCCCACATCAGGCTCCTCCGCTATGAGCCTGCTTCTTCCGCTCCCACTCCCCCTGCTTGTGTTCCCTCTCTCGCTGGCTGTCTCTCTCTCTCTCAAATAAATAAATAAAATCTTTAAAAAAAAAGAATCTAGGGATTCTTTCTGATGAAATTTTCTCATAGTATCCATACATAGGCAAACACACACTAAATAGAACAAAGAAAAACCAAGGGATAAAAATGTTAAGCAACACATGCCTATAAGGAATCATGATTACTGTCATAAAACAGCAATATCTGGAGGGATCATTAGGAGGTCTGAAAACCTATGTTGGTTGATTACTTGGTCATCCTTTGGCTTACTAGCAGCTACTATGTTTATCTAATAGACAATTAACACAGTAACATGGTTAACTTAGCTTACTTTCACTTTTAGTGATCTAATTTTGGAAAGAGTTGAAAAGGTGTGGAAGTAAAGAATTAAAGATCAACAGTGGTTTAAAAAAAACCAAGAAATTATATTTTTAAAAAGAATAAGAGGAAAAAAACCAGAAGAGTCAAACCTCCCTGGCACGGCCTCCTGGCCAACCCATTTTTACTTTTTTTTTTTTTAAGATTTTATGTATTTATTTGAGAGAGAGACAGACAGCGTGTGTGAGTACAAGGAGGGGAAGAGGGGCAGAGGGAGAGGGAGAGGCAGGCGCCCCGCTGAGCAGGGAGCCTCAATGTGGGGCTCGATCCCAGGACCCTGAGATCATGACCTGAGCCAAAGGCACCCGCTTAACCAACTGAGCCACCCAGGCGCCCCTCATTTTTACTTTATATTCCTTAAATAATGTACATTCAGATCTCCCTTCCTGAAAAGTGAGCTCTAGACCGGGATCCAAGCCTGGGCCCTCTGTCTTTCACATTGGTCTCACCCCTGTGCCAGACCCACACTAGGACTCAACTGTTTACACTGTCCATTGAAAGATAAAACGAATCAGAAAGACCTAAAGGGGAAAGACCAGAGGAAAGAGGACTGTCGTCTGAAAGTTGGACTTGAAGTCTGCCGAATTGGAGCAGCACTAGAGGACCTCACAGATGAGGTACGTAGGCATTGATGGTTAGGGTGAAAGTCTCTGGGAAGTTTTTAACTGTTATGTTAAATCTGGTTATACTTTGCTTCAGTGATACTAAACTTTGCACAGAGAAACTTCTTTGGTGAGTGATGCCTCTTCCACTCCTCCGTGAGCAAATTTGCGCTGCTTAACACACTACTACAAGAATCTTGGAATATTTTTCTTACACCTTACATCCATTAGAGGCAGTCAGAATCCATTTCATAGATGTTGCTTTCCAGGAAAGCATGATGAATTCTTTAAACACTCATTACTAACCAGAGCAAAACTAAAAACTTTTCTGCTAAGACTCATTATCTGTCTCCAGAATATTCAGACAACCTCATTTCCTCCTCCCTTCTCTTACTCATCCCCATCCAGCCATTCCCATCAAGGTCCTGGGAATACACCTGAGGCCTCCATATCAGACTGCTCTTTACCAGGATGCCTTCCTTTTTGTCTAATTTAGGAATTAATTACATATGATTTCAAATTATTCTCTGTTTTACGTAGTCTAGTCAAGCCAAACTGCAGTATCAGCTGGAAGACAATGGAGTACAGTGGTTAAGGGCACAGCTGCTAGAGTCGGGAGCCTGGGTGTGAACCCCGGTCTTGCCACTGAACAGCTAGGTGTCCTCAAGCAAATTATTTAGCCTCTCTGTGCTTCACATTCCTCATCTGTAAATAAGGATGAAGATGGTAACAGGAGCTAACAGTAAGCTTACCAAGTAGGGTTGTTAGGAGAATAAAAAGAATTACAATGTGTGAGGTAGTCAGAAGAGCTCATGGGCTAGAACACTGTGGAAACTTTCATGCTTCTTAGTTATCTCCCACAGAGCTCAGCACCCAGATGAATACATGGTTTTATAAATACACATTCATTCTTATAACTTTTTCTTGCATATATAGTACAAGTGTAATGGGTAATAATTAGAAAACACATATAAGATATAGAAAAAATACAATAAAATAAAAGCACATGTCAATTATACTCAAATTAAAACAAAACACACCAGCAATGCCACTGCCCTGAGTTAATACTATCAGTATTTTCATATATTCTATTCGCTGATTAAACAGCATTTACTGGGGCGCTTGGGTGGCTCAGTCGGTTGAGTGTCCAACTCAGTTTTGGCTCAGATCATGATCTCAGGGTCCTGGTATCGAGCCCCATGTTGGGCTCTGTGCTCAGTGCAGTCTGCTTCGGATTCTCTTCCTCTTCCTCTTATTCATTCATTCTCTTTCTCTCAAATAAATAAAGAAAGAAAATCTTTTTTAAAAACCCCAGCATTTACTGAGCACCTAACATGTAACAAGCTTCATGCTCTTGCAGGCTATGGTGTTGAGCCAAAGAGACACAGCTCCTGCCTCACAGAGTCTGGTGTGGGGAGACACACTTTCATCAAGAAATGATATAACTATGCAAAGCCACGACTGTGATTATTGCTATAAAGGAGAGGTAAGTGTGTAGTAGGGAGACCTGACCTGGTTGTGAAGGTCTGTCATTGAAGGTTGTGAGGCAGTGATTACTGAGTTGAGAATTAATGCGTAGGAATTAACTCGAAGTCAGAAGGGAAGAGTGTGCACAACAGAAGCACAAGGAATCCAAGCGCCCTGCTATGGGATGGAGTATGGTGGGTGGAAGGGAGTGAAAGGGTCCAAGGTGGCCGCAGCGTACTAGATAAAGCTGGTGGCTTAGGGAGAGGGTACACTTAGCAGAGCTTAGTACCCTTAGTTTAGAAATTATATCTTTTATTCATTTGGCCAATTTTGCCTATGAAGGGCCAAGCATGCACTTCTTTTACATAAATTAGATTTACACCATACACTGTTTTTATTAGGAACATTTTTTGAACAGTAAGTATACAGTAATTTAACCTATCTCTTATTGTTGAAAATACAGTTTCCTATTTTCCACTATTATGAACTATGCTGTGACAGATGTTTTTGTATATAGACATTTGTCCAAATATTCAACACAAATTTCTACAAGTGGAATCGCTGGTTCTGCAAATTTGTTAGCATGTTTTACTCATAATCTTGTCTGGAAAGTTAGCACATTCAACTGTCAAGATCTGATGCTATGTGATGCTATGGTCTTTTGAGGTTGATACTACTGTTACATTTGGGGGCATTTCTGGTGACATTCAGAAAACTGCTCTCGTTTTCTTCAGTGTGTGAGAAAGTCTCTCCTATTTCTGATTCTTCCTAGTGCTTCCCACAATTTCAGATCACTCAGTACTGACTGCCAATGAAGTGCCTTTAACTACAGCTCTAGAAGCCTGACTGACCTACTCCCTGGCTACGCAGGAGAGGAAAGGCTTTTTTATCTGTGTCTGAAGAAGCTTCCACTGGACTTGAGCCACACAGGAAGAGAAGTCAGGCTCTGATATTCCTTTCATCTCCTCTGGCCTCCTACTTCGTCCAGTTCCATTTTCATGCAGTAAATTCACTAACTTTATCAAGGTAAGTGGAGCTCAGATGATTCTATTACAGACCATTTCCATTCTACTGAGTCGACAAATGCCATCTTCTCAAGAGTCTCTCTTCCATGGACCACCTTCAATTTCTACTGGCAAACTGTCCTTTTGCTCTTTCAATGTCCTGTTTATGTCCCCACCCTTAGATTACCTTCTAAGAACCCATTTACTGTGAAAAGTCATAGGTAATTTCTAAGCTTCTATTCACATTTTTCTTTAAGTGTTCCATTTCTTCATTGTATAAAAAAACCTATCCCCAAGGGCAATGGGACACTCTTGCCAAACTATAAAGCCGACAGACTTTGGGTGAAGTTAGGCTTGTACCCGGCATAGCGCTTACGGCACTACATAGGTTATTCCTTTCAATCCTCACGGCAACCCTGTGAGGAGGGTATCATTAGGGTCTCCATTTTACAGATTAGGAAATTGAGGCTTTGCAAGATTGCCACTCATCTAGGGTGACTCAGCTATTGTGTGGGGAGTGGCCCCCACTTCTGCTTGTAAATTGAGGCGATAAAGAAAAGAAAGGCAGGCCAAGAAAAATATAAATCGGGGGAAGGCTGCGAAGGAAACGTGAACTGACAAGCGGCTCCTTCCCTGTCCCCTTCCCGCGGACAGCCAAGTCTCCGGTGTAGCCCGCACGCCTCCTAGCGGCCGCCTCTCTACTCCCCGCGCTTCCGGCCTCGGCAGGGCGTCATTAGCCAGCGCCTTGCAGCGCCACCGATCACGCGCGTGCGTGCGGCGTAAGCCGTCGGGTGAGGGGGCGGGTTTTCCGGCCCTGACCAAAACCCTTTCCGGCAGGAGCCGGAAAACGTCCCAGACGGCATCGCAGGCGGCCTGTGCGTGGACGTGAGTTCTGGGCCGCCGGCCTCCCGGCGTCCGCTGGTCGCCCATGCTGCGGCCCGCGGCCGCCAGCCCCTACTCGGATTGGCGGCGCTAAGGCGCCGGGGCATCGCGCGAAATGTCGTCGGGCCTCCGCGCCGCCGACTTCCCCCGCTGGAAGCGCCACATTTCGGAGGAGCTGAGGCGGCGGGATCGGCTGCAGAGGCAGGCATTCGAAGAGATCATCCTGCAGTGTGAGCGGCGGGCGGGCCCGGGCAGCGGGCGGGCGGGCCCCGCAGCAGCACGCGGCGCCGGCGGGAGCCGGAGGCCGACCCCTGGCGTCGCCCGCGCGCTTTGCGGCGGACCCACAAACCCTACGAGGCGGACGCCCTATGCTTTTTTTTTTGGATCGTACTCTCTTTGACATTAGAGGGCTTTCTTTACAATATTGTGTGTTCTTCGTGGTCAGGCACCGTTCGTGCTTGTAATCCCAGCATCAATGCTTGTGTATTTGAATAGGCTCCAGAAACGTCCCGTTTTGGGCCTCGCGTTATTGAAACGGTCACTGACTTTAAAGCATTAACTCGCGTAATTAACATTGTTCTCTTAGTATAATGAAATGTTCAGCCGTTGATTCCTCAGACCTCTCGTTTTTACTCCAGCTTGGTGTTCTTTAACTGGTACGCATTTTGAGCCCTACTCTTGGTTGGGACATCGTTACTGAAACTTCAGTATGAAAGAGGTTTTCATCTCTCCCCACCCCTGTCTGCGGTTTGAGTACAAAAATGTTCGTACCCTTAGATGAGTCCTCGTGAGCATTTCCTTTCCCCTTCCCCAATTTTACATAACTGGTGAATGACACATTTGTGGGGAGAAATGGGCACTCTTCGGTCCTAGGGTTCCCTCTACCCCCTTGAAGTAAGCCTGACAAAAGTCTGGAGTTAATGTTGATGATGAGATTGAAAGTAATAGTCGCCTGTTAATGAATTCTGACCGTGCTCAATCAGTGGTTCCCAAACTGATGTGCACATTAGTATCACCTGGATCTTTTAAACATTAGAAAGCCCATACCAATTAAGTTGCAGTATATAAGGGGGAGACTTGGTAATGAGTGTTTTTTGATGTTCCCCAGATATTTCTAATGTGCAGAGTGGTTTGAGTGCTTTGGTAAATATGCGGCATGTGTTATTTCACTTTATCTTCTCGAAAATTCTATGAAGCGGTCCTTTCGCCTTTTTTACACATGAAGAAACTAATGCTGAGAGAGATTCAGAAACTTCTTTGGCGAGGCATAGCAGATGCATGTTGGAGCCTGGATTTGAACACAGACTTCATGGCTCCTAACTTTTGCATTTTGTTTTTCTCACGGGGTTCCAAAGAAATGATCCTTCCTTACTTTCACTGAAGCCACCCTCTTTAAGAAAGATGGGAAGAGAAGGGAGATGATGTGGCTGTTGTGCTAATTCCTTGTACTCTAAGAGATCCTCACAGCCCAAAGCCCAGAAAGCCTTTCCCACGTGAGTTATGTAAATTCAGGTGGTCAGTTGTTTATTGAATGCTTTGTCTTAGAAGCTAAAATACACTTAAAGTCACATTGGGCTGGAAGTCTGACTCCACACCTTATTGATCTTTTCACTTACTTTTCTGAGTCTGGTTTGCTGCGTCTATAAAAGGGATGAAGCTTGCCCTGCCTGCTTCATAAAAACTGTGTGTATAAATCCTTTGAAAGCCATCTACAAAATAGTCTATAAACAGAAGTTGCTGTAATTGCATTGTCAGTGGTTGAATGATTTTTCTACATTGAAAAATGGTCATTTTGATGGGAGAGGGGAGGATGTAGGAGAAAAGTCAGAAGAAGATCATCCTGGAGAGGGAATATGTCATTAAATAGCTGTGATGAATAGTGCATCCCCGAGGGGCTGGGATCCCGGACTGATATGAAAGGGGATTAGGGGGCTGGAGAGCAAGACAACCTTCGCCTATTCACCTTTTTTCTTTAGGTCAGCGATTGACATTTGGGGGTTCACTTCCGTTTTGCCTGTGGAACACCTTCCCTCCTGTCCTCTTGCCTTCCCAGGCAAGTCAAGTTCAGCCCCTGCCTCTGAACCTAAAGAGAAAGATGAAAAGAGACTGTAAGGACAGGTGGCAGCTTCCCTTCACCTGGATCCCTCTCTTTAGTGAGAGGAACTATTAGGAAGGGTCCCTCTTGAATACCTCCTGTTTTTTGAAAGACCTAATATCACAGGGCACCCAGCTCTGGTGTGACATTTTGAAGATCTTATTAGAGCCCTTTGACGTGAGTGAACACCCAGGGTTGGAGCCATACTTCCCTGTTCTGCTAAACCGACTGATTAAATTAATGTAAGTCAAGAATATTTGTTTTTGCCCAGGAGTTCCATTTCCGTATATAAAAGAGAAATGGGACTCCAGACTCTCTTTAAGAAGAAAGAAAAGCCCTTCCAACATCGATATTCACTAGCATAAACCCTATCAAAATTTTGTTCTAGAGCAGTTCTAATCTCAGACTTTTAGGATTTACTACAATCCCCATCAAATGTAACTATTCAGCAAGCTTCCCATGATCAATCTCTTGTTTTGCTTAGTGGCCCCTCCCACTTTGCCAGTCCCTGTGTAACTGTCATTCCTAACTACTTGTCCTTTGAATTCCTGCATCATGTTTCCTGTCACGTTTGTTGCTTTCAGAAAAAAAATTCATTTTCTTTCTTAGGTTCTCTGCTCTTGTGTTCTTTGACGTGTTAGCATCTCCAGCCAGTCACCTGGGCAAGGAACTTCAGAATAATCTTTGACTTCTTATTAGTAAATGTCTGTTTATGTCACTGCTTGCTTTTAAAATCTGTTATTTTACCATTGTCAGTAAGAAAAGGTCTGAAGTTTTCATTCTGCTCATTCATGTGTTGGTTCCAACTTTCATTTCTGTCCACTTGCCAGATAACTGCTACCTCTCCTGCCTGGACTCTGTCATCTTCACCTGTAAAACCATCCAAGCATATGAGTAAAGATCACTCTTGTCCTTTTTATACTTGACCCTCTCCTATACTTGAGCTCCTTGAGGTCAAGGACACTCATTCATGTTTGTATCTCTAGTGCCTTGATTTAACATTAAATTTTCTAAGTGTAATAATGAGGTAAAGCTCTTTCGCATTACTTAGAGGTACATGACATTTCATTTTTCCATTGTGCTTGGTTTTTTTTGTTTTGTTCTGTTTTTTGACTCCTGAGATAGGTAAGTGGGGGACATTCTTTAGGCATGTTTCCACAGGTTCCTTTGGCTGGGCCGATTGTGCTTAGGCTAAGAAGCATTGAAGGAGTGTATGTTCCTGGGTTTTGGACAGTTGCTACGATTGCTGTCAAAGTGCAGCACCGTTAACTTTGACAGCTGATGAAAGTGAAACCTACCCAGCTCTTCCCTGTTCGGGGTTGTTTGGTTTGTTTTTTGTTTTTTTTTTTGTCCAAATATTTATCAGGTATTAAATAGTAATAAGGTATACATTGGTTGTAATAAATAATTTTTTTCTTTTCCTTTTTAATAGATAACAAGTTGCTAGAAAAGTCAGATCTTCATTCAGTGCTGGCCCATAAGCTACAAGCTGAAAAGCATGACATCCCCAACAGGCATGAGATAAGGTATTTTGAAACTATCCTGTGTTGCTTGTGTCTCTTCAGTTGAAACGGGTCTCAGTTCAGCTGTCACTTCTCTAATTGAGAGGTACTGTTTCTGTGCTCCAGTTTTTGTCAGTTGCTTTCAGATAAGAACTTGTAAAGCCAAGTAATTAAAATCCTCTCTTTGAGGGTATGTGCCCACCCAAAAGGGTGATCAGTAGGTGCCGTAAGCCTGAGAAGTCACTCAAGGTGGGTAACCGGGCCAATTCCTCCTTCAGCCTACTGGGTTCACTTTTTCAAAATAATCACACAAGTAAGCATTCTTGAACAGATTTACAGAGATCTTGTTAATACAGGATTGACTGGTGCATAAACATAAAGTGCTTTTTATACAACACAGGTCTATTTGATCCTTTTTAAGTTCATTGGTTTTCAACATATTTTAATAGAGTGTGCAATTAAGTTAGCAGGTTGTAGCAAGCTTTGTTTTTTCTTAAAGATTAGGAAATACCTGCACTGTAATAGAAAGGTTAAGTACTGTTTCCTTAAATACGCACATATGTGTTCATGATGGGGATTTTGATGTGTTTGTGTGGGTCGTTCATGTGAACTGTTTTTTTAAGTTTTTTTTTAAGGTTTTTTTCTTACTCATTTGTGAGAGAGAGTGTGCGCGCAGGCGTGCACGAACGGGGAGGGGCAGAGGGAGAGGGAGAAGCAGGCTCCTCACGGAGCAGGGAGCGTATTGCAGGTCTCGATCCCAGGACCCTGGGATCATGACCCTCATGAGGTGAAGGCAGACACCTAACTGGCTGTGAGCCACCCATGCGTCCTGTAAACTGTATTTCTTTTTGGTCCAAAAAAAAGGTCCAAAAAAATCCAAAAGTCAGACTTCATCAAAAACAGTTTAAAGAGAATCATTCTGTAGTCTTACTGTCTTTTTCCAGATGTTTATCCTGTTCGCATATTGAATTGAGGGTCCACACAGGAACAGTCCCCGTTACTGCTGTAGATCTACATACTTTTTTGCATATCAGCTAACATTTAGCGGCTGTCAAAACAAGTTGGTAGTAATTTAAGGGTTTTTTAAAACCAGAAATGTGAGGTATAGCAGAATTTATTTCTCTCTGTAGCTTAATCTGTTATATAACTGCCTGCCATCCGTGTTTCCTCATCTGGTCTCATGGCAGACCAGAATGGGAAAGAGGAACAGATGGCCCAGCCCAGGTTTTGTCCTTGCTTAATAATAAATTCAAGAGATCCTTCCTGGCTGTGGCCCTGGGAGGCCTACCGTAGTATTTAAAATATTAGTTGCAGTGTTCTGCTCAGTTTTAGGTGTAGAAAATGCCATTTTACCTTTTTCATCTAAATTATTCAGTCAACTGAAAACTTGAAATATTTTATTTCTATCTAGTTAGACTCTTGGTGATGATATTTCTCTATCCTTTATTGGTCAGTCAAGCTCATTTGCTTGGAAAGGTCCTATAACTAATACAAGAATTCTTTTGACTGAATATCACTGGAATGGTAATTTAATTGGAGGTCCTTTTTTTCTTAAAAACTTGAGCCCCCAATCAGGCCTCTCCTCCTGACTGCCTTGTTTCTATTAATGGTGTCCTTATTTTCCACAAGTCATCCATGATTCCTTTTTCCCCTCAGTGTCCTGCCCTTCCTTGTTGGTAGTCACTCACTCAAGCATGTTCATTCTTCACTCGCACACTCCTGTGCATCTGTCCCTTAGTCCAGTGGGGGAGACCAGCTCAGTGGGGTGTTTGGTGGTGCCATCAGGGTATTTACAGAAGACGGGCCTGGTGGTTTCCTTCTCCCGTCTGTTTCTCCTTAAGTTCTGTCTGTCTCATCCTAGTTATTCTTAAAACACTACAGTCTGTGATTCAAAAGCTTTATCTAGATCAATTATCTGAGTCTCTTCTGAAGTGTTTTAATCCCTTTGCTTTCTGCATAGATTACAGCACAGAAATAGTAGATTCCAGTCATTTTCTATGTGTGCTTCCTAGATGGCAGCATCTGACAAATTGTTAGAAATGCAGAATCTTGGGCCCCACACCAGAGCTACCATTTCAGAAAGTGGTGGGGGCGTAAGGACCCTGACCTGTAATTAGGGGATCCTGAGAACCACTGCTTTAGACTGTGGCTGCTCCGGAGTCCTTGTCCATCCGCAGCACCAGGCATGCAGTGAGTGACCTGATGCTAGCTTTTTAGAGAAGGGACTGGTTTTACATTTGCATATTTCACAGTGCTTTGCATTAACGTAAGAGGATTTGATAAAAATAATTTCTAGTCTTTCTGCCTTATTTAGGATGGCTTCTTGTGCAGTGTGTTCCACTTTCTAATCTCTTGGCTCCTCCTTCATGGGCGAAGATTGGGGAAGTATTAGGTTGCCTCAGAGGATGAGGTATTAGGATATGCTTAGAACGTGCCTTAAAAATACCTTTAGACATCAAGGTGAAGTAAGGGGGGAGTGTCACACTGTTCCCTTTCCTTTCTTGTTTATGATAGGGCCTAGGGAAGGGGCCATTCTCCCCCTCCCTTCGGGTGCTGGTGTCCTACTTTTCCAGCGTATTCCTCTTCTCCATCCTGTGCTTTCCCTGGGTGGTGGTTTAAATGTCTGTCATCGGAGGGTTCTCCTCTATAGCTGCAGCCAAAACCCTGGTCCTGAACTGAAAACGTACAGTTCGGTCACCTGCTACTTCTGACATGGATGCAAACCCCTGCCAAGTCTCCAAAACGACATCGACTCTTGAGGGCACTTGAGCTCAGGTCTGTGGCTTCAGATATGTCTGTTTGCTGACCGCTTCTACTTGTCCGCCTCCAGCTTGGACCTCTGTACTTGATGGGCAGACTCTGGCACCCGGTTTCCACTCCACACACCGCCTTGGGTGCCCACAATGCACTCTTCAGGCCTCCTCTCAAACCCTAGGCCTTCCCATCTCCGTAGGTGGCACCTGCATTTTTCTCAGTTGCTCAGGCCCAAAGCCTTGGAGTCCTCATCGATGCCTGCCTTTCTCTTAGACTCCACAGATAGCTCAGAAGGCAAATCCTTTGGGCTCTCTCTTCAGACTGGATCTAGGATCTGACCACATCTCACTGCCTCTACTCTACCACCTTGAGCTGAGCTGGACTTTGTAACAGCCCACTAACTGGTCTGCCTATTTCTACCCCTGCCCCCCTGCAGTCTGCTCTCCCCCCAGCAACCATAGCAATCCTTTTAAAACCTAAGTTATTCCTCTGCTCTACCTCTGCTCTGCCACTACCGTGGCTTCCAGTCACGGTCCCTAGAGGAGCCTGGGAGGCTCTGCATGCCCCCCCCACCTCCTCCCTGACCATTTTCTCCACCCTCCTGCACGTGGGGCTCCACTCATACTTTCTCCCGAGGACATCAGCTGTGCTGCCGCCTCCAGGCCTTTCTGACATGACGTTCCCTCTGCGCCTGAGCGCATAGCCTCCAGGGGCCACGCTTTTTTCCAGTCTGCAGTGATGTCGTCCTCTCAGAGAAGCCTTCTCTGAGTGCCCTCCACAGAGGCCTTGCTCTATCCCCACCTTTACCCTGCTTTGTTTCTCTTCACGGCGCGTCTGACCGCTGGACCTCATGTATTTACTTATTCGTTGTCTGTCTGCTCTTAACTGTTTATCGGTCGCCTGAGAGCAAAGCTTTGTGTTCACTGCCTTCTCCCTGGGTCCAAGGTCAGTGCCTGGCACATAGTTGGCACTCAAACATTTGTCGAGGGACTGGACCTTGTTGTCTCCTCCATGTTTACCTAAACCTCATCTGGAATCCATGCTTTGTTTCCGACACGACCCATGGTTTAGGTGTGGTTGTTTATTTTACCACGTGTCTCATGTTTCCTACTTTCTACTTCAGGTTTATAGTGGCTTAGAACCACATTGGCCCAGAGAAACAGAGCTGCTTGGTTGTATTGTCGCGTACAGGTTCAAAATTCTGAGGTTCCTGTTTCACTGCCCGACTGAAGAGGTTTGGGGTCTGATTGTTTTTTTTCTCCTTTCCTCTCTTTTTTGCCCGTTCCTTCATCTGCCTGGTTTGGGGACTTAGTCCCGGACACGATGGTGCCTGGAATGATAGTCAACAACAAGAAATGGCCCAGCTGAGGATTAAACACCAAGAAGAGCTGACTGAACTACATAAGAAGCGTGGGGAGGTACTGGTAGCCGCTCCTCGTCTGTGCTCTGTTTGTGGGCCCCGCTTGCGCTAGAATTTGCAGCCGTTCTGGGTACATGTGGCATTGCCTTCTCTCTGGGAATGCAGCATTAGGAAAGCTTGAGGGCTTTCCCTCCATCAGCAAGAGGGCAAGCCACTGAGGTTACTGCTGGTCACCACACTCCCAGGTGGCATGAAAGGTACAAATGGAGAAACTTCAAAGGAAAGAAACCTGCTGCCTGTTCCAGAGAAGGTCTCACTAGTACCTTCCTAGAGTGTGTGAGAGTGAACCCTACAATTTTCTGAAAAATTCATTAGAAAGAATGAAAAAAAATCCTGGGTGGTGATTTGATGGCAAATTTTAAGAAAATGCAGTTTCTCATCAATACAGCTGAACTGATCATTTAATCAGCCGAAGAGTATGAAAAGTGGCTGGGGTCAGGGGACAGACGGCTCCTCAGTGGGAACCTGGCAGTGACCTGTAGCATTACCCATCATTCCCATGAGCATCCCCATCAGCCCTCCTGCGCCTTGCTGCCACCCAGCTTGTTTCTTCCTTGTGTCTTGGCCCAACCCTACAGGGAACCTTTTCTTTCTTCATGATAAAACAGCCCACTGTTGTTTAGTTTCCTGCTGAGGTCCTGAAGTCTCTCACTGATGCAGGTGTTCTTCTTTCCCCCCCTAGTTAGCTCACTGGGTGATTGAGCTGAAAAACCAAATGCAGCAGAAGGACAGGGAGATGCAGATGAATGAAGCAAAGTGAGTAGAGACGACACCTCCTCCAGGGCTGGTCATGGGGTTGCACTTTCTGATTGCTGTACTCTCGTGGGCGGGGCCAGTGGTGATCGCTGGTAAATGGTCGCCACCCGGGACTCAGCAAGCGTGTCATTTCTGTGCGTGTGCAGCCTAGGATATTTTTCTACCTTCTCTAAGGATGGCAAAGGCAAGGACAGTGCCCTCAGTCTTCCAGGTTCCCAGCAAGCCCCTGGGAAGTACCCTTGGCCCTTGTGAGTGTCCCTGAAGCATTCATGGCTCTCGCTGTGACCACTGCATAGGAGAGCTGGCATCTTCTGTGGTGGAGATGGGGTCAGGGTATATGAGTGTGTGGGCCTTGGGAATAGGGATGAGTTTGTCGGCAGGATAATTCTTGATCAGGGAGAAGCCTGGGATTCCAAATCCTAGGACCTTTGAGCTGGAGGGGAGCCCGGGTTTTATCTATGCCTTTTTCCTTTGCTCTGTAGACAGGGGTCTCTAAAGGCATAGAAAGGTATCTTTGCTCATTGAGTGATAGAACCAACGGAATGTGCAGAATTTCTAGTCTCCTTTTAAGCCCCTGTTGGTTCTCTATTTAGGCATCAAAAGTTCCTTCTTCAAATCCTGCTTTTCAAGTCATTCATCGCCTGGATGAATTTTACCCTAGGTATTTCCCCTCCTGATGGGCTTGTCCTGTAAACCACTGGGGCTGGGCTTGGCTAAATGAGATGTTTGTAAAAGTGAAGAGTCCTCCATGGCACCTGGTGTGATGGCAGAAGTTATTGTAGGGGGCCCACGCTCATAGAGCTCTAGCATCCGGCCAGGTGTCCTGGCTCCTCACGGGGCTCCGGAGTGGCCCCATTCCTCTTCTCCACATCCTGCTTTCAGAATTGCAGAATGCTTGCAGACCATCTCTGACCTGGAGACAGAGTGCCAAGAACTACGCAGTAAGCTGCAGGACCTCGAAAGAGCCAACCAGACCCTGAAGGATGAGTATGATGCCCTGCAGATCACGTTTACTGCCTTGGAGGAGAAGCTGAGGAAAACTACTGAAGAGAACCAGGAGTTGGTCACAAGGTGGATGGCCGAGAAAGCCCAGGAAGCCAATCGCCTAAATGCAGAGAATGAAAAAGATTCAAGGTGAGACATCAGCCCCACAGGTACTGGTTTCCATTTTTAGTAAAGTAGAGCCTGGTTCTCTGAAAAGACGAACCAAACCTGGCAGCTCTGATGAGGGGGGATGGGATGAGCCGGCTGGAAAACACTCGGAAAATCCGAAATCACAGTGGTGCATGTAAAAGAGATTGGAGTTTGGAAGAACACTTACGGCTGAATGGAGGATTACCTCCCATAAAGGTTTTGGCCCATACAATTTTCGCCAGTGAATTCTTTCAGTGTTTCAAGAAGAGCTAATTCTTGAACAATAGAAGGTAAACCGGAATTAGAAGATTGGAATTTCCCCATTCCTTTTTTCTCTTTTTTTTTTTTTTTAGATTTTATTTATTTATTTGGCAGAGAGAGACAGCCAGCGAGAGAGGGAACACAAGCAGGGGGAGTGGAAGAGGAAGAAGCAGGCTTCCAGTAGAGCAGGGAGCCAGATGCAGGGTTCGATCGCAGGACTCTGGGATCACGCCCTGAGCCAAAGGCAGACACTTAACGACTGAGCCACCCAGGTGCCCCGAAATTTCCCCATTCCTAATTTATAAAACAGTCTGGACCCATACCAAGGCTCTTGCTAGTATACAAGACGACTACAGTCTAATCTCACGTGAATATAGATGTGAAATTCCTAAGTCAGATTGAATGGTACCTTTTTTTTTTTTTTTTTTTTTTTTTTTAAGGGGGAGCACCTGTGTGTGCACAAGGGATGGGGGTGGGAGAGCAGAGGGAGAGAGAGAATCTTAGGCTCCACACTCAGTGCAGAGACTAATACAGGGCTCCATGACACAACCCTGAGATCATGACCTGAGTCAAAATCAAGAGTCAGATGCTTAACTGACTGAACCACCCAGGCGCCCCAGTACCTTTTTTTTTTTTTTTTAATTCACTGCAATCCTACTAGGATTTATCTCAGGAATTAAAAGATGGTGTATCTGGGGCGCCTGGGTGGCACAGTGGTTAAGCGTCTGCCTTCGGCTCAGGGCGTGATCCCGGCGTTATGGGATCGAGCCCCACATCAGGCTCTTCTGCTGTGAGCCTGCTTCTTCCTCTCCCACTGCCCCTGCTTGTGTTCCCTCTCTTGCTGGCTGTCTCTGTCTCTGTCGAATAAATAAATAAAATCTTAAAAAAAAAAAAAAAAGATGGTGTATCTGGAAATCAATTAAATCTATCACTTTGGATGATAAACTATAGGACCGCTTTAGTATACCCTAAAAATGCCATTTGCTCAGACTCAGTTCCCAGTCCTGATAAAAATCCTTAAACTTGGAATAAAAGCTTTTAATAAAAACACCTATCTGCAACCAACAACCGATAGTGTTCTTAACAGGGAGCCCTTCCACCAGGAGTTGGTCTTGGTGGAGGGAAACATGTGTGTTGAAAATTCCCACAGAGTCTAACACATGCATCAAAACCAGGAACAGAAGAAGGAAAGGCTCACTGTCTCCAACTCTGACCGATATTTTGGCTCTCTGACCAGATAGGACACAGAATGCAAGGCCACTAGATGGTGTAGGGGCTCGTGCTCATCCGCCTAGAAAGCCCAAGAAAATCCAATGAGAAAACTGACAGTAAGTAGTCAACAGATCAGAACATAGGATTTTAAAGCCCTATATTTGTAGTTTGGAATTTGAAAAGATTATTGAGAATAATAGGAATCTAAAAGAATGAGAATAGGAAAGAGTTGTAAGTAATAATGATTACTAATCCTGCCAAATAATACATTCAAGTAGATTTCAAAATCAGTAGAAAAACTGAAAACATAAGGTAGAAGTAAAAAAATGTGATTATCTTCTTTTTATGAAAAATTTCTAAATAGTAAGAGGACTTTCTAAACATTTGTTAGAAATAAAAAGTGGACTGTATAAAATTCTCAGATTTCTTAAAACACAAAAACAATCAGGGAAGACACGTGCTTTTCACGTAAATATCCTAATGGGGAGCTGATAGAACAGGGTGAGCCCTCAGACTGACAGGTGTGAGGCACGGGGAGTTGATGAAAGCAGGCGTGCACGCAGTCAGGAAAGCTGGCCCAGAGGGCTGTTGGGAGGAAGGGGGGAGGCACCTTCACGTTGTCCGTGGAAAGCCCATTCCACCACCCCCTGAAGGGCACCTGGGCATGACCTGAGAGTGTTCCCACTTGTTGGACTTGATTCAGCAAGTCCTGAGACTTGGTCATGGGTATTACTTTGTGATGGCACGTTACTCGTAGTAGTGAAAAGTAAGAAGCAGTCTCTCAGGGAAGAAGTAAATTGTGATGTTTTCATACAGTGCACTTTTACAAAGTCGTCTGAAAATGCACGTCTTAGGAATACTTAGTGACCTGAGAAAATGCATATAATTAATGTAACTGAAAATAAGATAGGAAATCTTTTCATAGGACATAATCCAAAATTTGAATGAATTCGAAAGATTAAAAGGGAATTATATTGTTAATGGTGTTTATTTCTGCGTGGTGAGACTGTGGCTTTTATTTTCTCATTTTATACTTCTCTGTATTTTCTAACTTTAAGTTTCTATCATATTAAAAAATGAGCTGTCCTTTTTAATTCGGTCTCACGTTTACATTTTTTTTAAGATTTTATTTTTAAGCAATCGCTATACCCAACGTGGGGCTCAAACTCACAACCCCAAGATCAAGAGTCACATGCTTTACCGACCGAGCCAGCCAGGCGCCCCTCATGTTTAAGTTAAATAGCTTGGCCTATGCTGTGGACTCCTTAGGCAGCTTAAAGGAAGTGAACTTACCAAGGTCACCTGGAAGTCAGTGCAGCATGTTGAATGCCTGCCAGGGGTGAAGCAGGCAGGTGTGTGGTTAAGCTAAGGAAGGATCCTTGGTCATCACAGTGGACAGGAGAATAATACTTCCTATTGAACATGGGGTGCTAGGCATATTACATGTCTGCCCTTGTTCTTTCCTTTGGAATGTTTTCCTCGGAATTTGCCCCCGGCTGTATTCTCATCTGATTGCATAGGCGGAGCCTGGGGTTTCTTCACTTTGCTCAGACTTACTCCTTAGAAGCTTTCCCTCCTTCCTGCCGATCCCCAGGTTAGACGTTCTGCTTCTAGCAGCCTTTGTTTACCTGAGCGATAGCATGGCACATTTCACGTTTAGAAGTAGCTCTCCGTGTTCCGTCTCCCTCACTAGGCTGAGGTAGGTCTTCACGGGCACAGTGGCTGCTGTGTCGGATGCACTCCGGGAATGTTTGAACTGTTAAAGAAGGTGGTTTCTTAACGCTGTTCTAATGAAGGAGGTGCTGCAGGTGCTTTGTCCTCCCTGTGACCTTAGGTCTATCGTTTAGCCCTCCGTTACAGCAGGTGCCTTTCTATTACATGAGTTGTTACATGCCCCACACCGAGATTCTGGTTTTCCCTCAAAGGTAGTTCATTGGTCATCTATTTCAGCTAAGAAAAAATTACTAAGCTTTGTTATTTGTTCTGTAAAACTTAGTTTTCATCTTCCAGATATCAAATTGAGTATAGGGGCCCATAGGTGGCTGAGGGGGTTGTGAGATTGGGCCCTGCATCAGGCTTCATGCCCAGTAGGGAGTCTGCTTGTCCTTCTCCCCCTCTGCCCCTCCTCCCACGTGTGTGTGTGTGTGTGTGTGTGTGTGTGTGTGTGTGCGCGCGCGCGCGCGCTCTCTCTCTCAAAAAGTATTTTTTTTAAAAATTAAAAATAGGGGCGCCTAGGTGGCTCAGTCAGTTAAGTGTCTGCCTTCAGCTTGGGTCATCGAGCCCCACATCGGGCTCCCTGCTCAGCGGGAAGCCTGCTTTTCCCTCTCCCGCTCCCTCTGCTTGTGCTCTTTTTCTCTCTGTCAAATAAATAAATACAATATTTCTTAAAAGTAAAATTAAAAAATAATAAGAGTATAAGCTGCAACCTCATCCTTCCCATGATTCAGATATGCCATCTAGAGGACTTCTT
Organism: Ailuropoda melanoleuca; assembly: GCF_002007445.2. Lineage (NCBI taxonomy): Eukaryota > Metazoa > Chordata > Mammalia > Carnivora > Ursidae > Ailuropoda > Ailuropoda melanoleuca. The sequence goes on from NC_048219.1 coordinate 192,697,340, forward strand.
CCTGTTTTGAGAATTGACACTGGTAGAAGCTTTACAGAAAATTCCATTAGAATACTTGACTGGGGCTTAATAGCAGTGCTAGAATTCCGGATTAAGTGTTCTCCACGTACAGGGTGACACCACAGTTAGAGATGAAATTGCCTTGGAAGAGAAAATGAGGCCAAGGTTAAAAATGGGGAAGATCCTGAATTTAGGACTTGGGGAGAGACAGAAACTGTTCTGAGAAGGGGTAATAGTGGACTTGACTGTTTGGCCACATTAAAATTTGTCCACAGCCAAAGGGTGCCTGGGTGACTCAGTCAGTTAATCATCCACCAACTCTTGATTTTAAGCTCAGGTCATGATCTCAGGGTCCTGGGATAGAGACCTGGTGGGGCTGCACGGTCAGTGGGGAGTCTGCTTGAGGATTCTCTCACTCCCTCTCCCTCCGCCCCTTCCCCCACCCTCTCTCTCTCTCAAATAAATACGTAAGTCTTAAAAAAACAAAAAAATTGTCCACAGCTGAGACGTCTGCGTCCAGCCCTGATAGGTGAAGCCATGTGCGTTTTGACAGTTCAAGAAGCTCATACCTCAGTTTCCTTAACTGTAAACTCGTGCTAAATCTCAAAGCATGTTACAAGGATTAAATGAGTTTTAAAACCTGGAAATAACAATACCAAATCAGGGACAAGTAAATTCTGAGTAAATCTTAACTGTTAACTATTCATGCTCTAGATACGTTGGTGTCAGCCTTTGCTGCAGAGAGCCAACTCTTGACCGCGACTGACCCTGGATAAACCTGATGCGCCTTTCTGTCCTGAGAGGCCCCGGGTCACGACGGGCAGGCCTCTCCCTTGCTAGTTCGCTGCTTTCTCTAATGACAGAATCCTTCTTCTGGGCTTTGCTCTGAAATCCTTTGTAACAGGGTTCATTACTGATGTCACTGGGGCAGGTTTGGGACTTTGGTATCTTTGCCCAGGGCAGTTATTTTAGATGCACTGAACAATCAAATGTGTCGTGAGAGCTGCTAGTTTACTGAGGCCTGAAACACTGTGCTTTCTTTAAGCAGACATAACTAGTGGGCTTTTTTCAATAGGAGGCGGCAGGCCCGGCTTCAGAAAGAGCTTGCAGAAGCAGCGAAGGAACCTCTACCTGTTGAACAGTAAGTAGAGCTATTCCAGTCAGAACTGCCCTTGGTCATTTGATTAGTGCTTTTAAAATGGTTTTATCATGTTCTTATTTCTGTAAAACCATTTTACAGATTGTGGAAAGGAAACTAAAAGATTTAAGGGAGCCACTAAGCACACTGGTTACGTCCCCAAAGGTTGCTCCCGTTTATGTTCCTCATCGGCTGGGGAGCCCAGAATGAGTGACCTCCTTGCTGCCTCCCTCTTGACACTTTGATCCGTTTTCTGCCCCTCGTTGGGCCTTTTGGAGTGTATCGCTGGGCTAGGGTTCTTTCTCTTGCTCTCCGTTCTTGGTGTGTGACCGAGTGGAGGTGTGGGCAAACCTTTGAAGCCTAAGTGAAAACGACAGTCTCTTGGAGCAAGAAGGATTGAATCCGTTTGGAACTTTCCCTGATCTGGATTGGGGTGGAGGGTCTTCCCCAAGATCTGAAGTTTTGTGTTAAGAGTGGTGGATATTTTAATGACTGAATTCCCTTTGCTTCTAGTTCATGATGTGTTCCTTTTCTACTGGAAAATATTTCGGAATATAGTATTAGAATTGTGATGTACTGGGTTTTTTTTTTTATTATTATTATTATTTTTAAAGATTTTATTTATTTATTCATTTGACAGAGAGAGAGACAGCCAGTGAGAGAGGGAACACAAGCAGGGGGAGTGGGAGAGGAAGAAGCAGGCTCCCAGTGGAGGAGCCCGATGGGGGGCTCAGTCCCAGGACCCTGGGATCACGCCCTGAGCCAAAGGCAGACGCTTAATGACTGAGCCACCCAGGCGCCCCTGATGTACTGGGTTTGTAAAACATTGTTTCCTTATAAATGGAGGGGACTGGTTTGAATTTACATAGAGGAGTCATCCGCCAGACCAGGTATTAATTTATAAGAAAAAAAAGGTTTTCATACCAAGGCCGTGCTTTAGGTTCAGAATATATACATTTCTTGTATACTCTCAGTTGTGGAAAACAAATCTCAGATGTATTTTCCTGACACTGGGAAGTAAATAAATGACCTAGAAATGACAGCTTACAAAAGCATCATTTGTCTGCCTCCCAACGGCAGCATAAACACGTGACTGGGTGTGACATGACTTAGGTCAAGCACGCTGCCCAAGAGCTCATAGAAAGGGGCCGAGCGAACCTTACCTAGGTGTGCCTGACTGTAAAGGCCTGTTCTTAATCTCTGTGCTTCCCAAAGAGCGGAGTTTCTGGGTCAAAGGACATTTCTGTCTTTGAAGGGTTGTGATAACCAGTTGCCACATCCTGGTATTTTCTTGTGGCCCTGGGCCTGTGCACGGTTCTGTGTCTTCGTGTCTGTTGAGTTCTGAAAGCATTTACGTAGGCACGGCTCATGATCGCTACTCTTGCTGTCTCTGCTGCTCTGCTGTCGCCCTTGGGTGGACACAAGTGACTCCCCCAAACTGCAAGCATGAAGAAGAGAAAGGCCAGCCTTGTTCTCTTTCTTCAGGCCTGCCTTTGTTCTTCCCTATATTCTGGCCTAGACTGGGGTCAGTTACGTGGAATTCTAAAATCAATAGCCAAGGAAAACAAATTTACTTTGACTGGGTTTAACTTGCCTGGTAACAAGTTAAGTATATATTTACATAATCCGGATAATAATCATGGAAAAATCTTGCTCTCAAGTTCTAAGGAGTCTGAGCATTAGGTGATAAAGGCTTGGGTTGTTAACGTTTTATTATTTTACTTCTGATTGCAACTCGGTAGGAGGTCATTAAGACCAAAATAATTACTTGCCTTCCCCCCAACCAGGAAAAGGGGGGGGTGAATTCCAGAGGCGCTTTGTATCCGGTGGGGGTGGGATAAGGCAGGTAAACAACAGGGCATTTCTGTGGTTTGATTATTTCATGTGAAGCATGATGGACTCCCCAAATGTCAGAAGCACCAAGGGCTGAAACCTAAGCATAAAATACCCAGAGTTAAAAATCAATGCGTTTGAGATTTGCTTTCTTGTTTCTATTACTAAAGCAGTATTTAAAGCCGATGTTAATGCAACCATTGACTCCATAGCCCTTGCAGCGAACCCTTTTCTTACTCCCCTAGATCTCCTCCTTGCCCTTTGATTTTCTGGTACCCCAGAGCTGCCCCAGCTGTCCTCTGTGCTGTGCTCAGCCTATCGAAGGGAACCATTTCTTGGTGAGCACTGTAGTCCGGTTGTTCGTGCCCTTAGCTGCGAACCCGGCCTGAAGGAAAGACTCTCCCTTGGCGATGGGTATGTGGTTCTAGACTTAATAGATTATTATTTCCTTGCTTTCCAAAGTGGAAGCTGTGTTTACACCTCAGGGGATCAAAAGTTATTTTTATTTTTTAAAGTTATTTTCAGTTGAAATTCTGGATTTGATGTCAACACTTTAAACGTTTCTTGTAGTATTGTTCAGAGCGCAGCGTTCCTGTTTCTCCAGAGTACCCTCGGCCGTCTCTGTCACAGCCCAGTCACATAGGCTGCGTGTGACTAGGAGATGGTGCTGGCGTTTGTGGGACACACTCGCCACAAAGCTCCTGCCAAGCAGGATCAAAGACTTGGGCTCTTGCCCTTCTTTCCAGGGACGATGACATTGAAGTCATTGTGGACGAAACCTCTGATCACACTGAGGAGACGTCTCCCGTGCGAGCCATCAGCAGAGCAGCCACGTAAGTAGGCGGGGCGGGCCAGGAAAGGGAGCTCAAGCTACAGTCTGACAGCACATGTGTGGCCATGGCAAGAGCAGCCCGATGTACCCAGGCCCCTCTCTGCAGCGCCTGGCCCCTCTTGCACAGCCGTGGAGATCGTGGGCTCCTGAGTGTCCGCATCTTCCTCTGGTCACCTCCTTATTGGAAGCAAGCTGTCCCCTACTGCTGCCACCACCCTGAGGGGTGAGGGGAAGTGGGAGAAAGTGTGGCTTCCCACAAGGTGGACAGTTAGCCTTGTTGGGATGATTATTTAGATTCTACTGTTTACTTCGTACTTGGGTTCCAGGACTTTTTCTCTTTGCTAAATAAAGCAGGACTGAAAGGATGGGGATTGGTTATTAAGAGCCAGACACTGTTAGGTCAGACTGACTGAGTCATTGTCTAAAGTACAGTTTCTAGGACTGTTAATTTAATGTGAGGGAACCTTGTGTCTTCTAAATTTCGAAGCTGGGTCCTCCCTCCTGCCTTCCCCTTGTTTTCTGGTGGTTTGCTCCTTTGAGGGGTTTCTTGGATGGGGTTTGGGAACTGGTTGGGAAACATAATCCCAGGTACCTATTTTTGTGGACTGTTTTTATTGATGAATTATGGGCAAAATGTTTCTAAGGTTTAAACCTATCCTCCCCTCCTCTTTAGTAAGCGACTCTCGCAGCCTGCTGGAGGCCTTCTGGATTCTATCACTAATATCTTTGGGTAGGTTAGAAAACCTTCACCTTTCCTTGTTAATATGTGTGTGAATATTCATAAGTATTGTATATGATTTATCACCATTTTTTAAACATACCCCAAAATTTCTGTGGCGCTGAGTATACAGATGTTTTGACTTTAGCTGTTCACTTAGCTTCTTTCTTTTTTCCTCCATTTTCTTTCTCTTAATCTCGCTGTGCGCTGATCTGGCCTTACCTTTAGTCTGTCCGAGTCTCCCCTCTTGGGACATCACTCTTCTGATGCTGCCAGGTGAAAATATTCCCTTCTCTCGGCCCGGCATGTGAACGTGGCTCCTTGATAATTGTGCTGGTCATCGCTTCACCCCCGCCCCTCGTCGGATGTGCATGTGCCTCCCAGGCCGCTGTGCATGTTCCTAGGAGTGCTGTCAGCCTCTTGGGCAGACGGTTGGGTTGAGCTCTGCACAGCAGGCACGCTCTCCTCCCTCTCTCTGGCATGCGTTCGACTCCTCCTTGGCCACACTGTACGCTAAGGATGATCACAACGAGGCAAAGAGGTCACCTTGAGTAGACTTATCAAAATACAAACGAGCTCCCTTGGATTAGGGAGTTACATTACGTTGAGAATGTTTTTGCAGCAGTTTATTGGCTGGGAAGCAGTTTTGCGGGATTGCTTTTCAGTGTTGGGTTTTGGAGTCCATGAGTTAGCGAGCAAGAGAGTACAGGTATGTGCTGGATATGTCCAGGTGTCATTTGAGTGAGGATGCCTCTCTCTTGTTGGGTGAATTGTTCTGTGGTTCAAAGAGTCTAGGAGGGAGAAGAAGCTACTGTCAGAAGTCGTCTTTGAATCCCTCCTGGGCGTTTGGTGGACAGGAGGCCTTGTGCAATCCTAATATTTTCCTTTATGTTACTTCTTAGGAGGCGCTCTGTCTCTTCCTTTCCAGTTCCCCAGGATAATGTGGATCCTCATCCTGGTTCTAGTAAAGAAGTGAGAGTGCCAACAACAGCGATGTGTATCTTCGTAAGTACGGTTGAACCCGACATCCCACCAAGCTTTGTATGGTAACCGAGCCCGACAGTTAAAGGATCAGTTCTCTACAGCAGCTAGCTTTCTATTTTATTTAGAGCAATAGCAAGCTTTTACACCTGTTGGCTGTGTCTGATGGAAGGGATTGATACATTTTGCTTAGCTTCAGGAGACAATTTATTATAACCGTTTTCTGTAATACAGGACTAGCTGAGAGAGAATTGCTAGCATGAGAGATGGGACAAGGGAGAAGGAACTAGGGTTGGTGAGAAGTTACAGTAATTCATGTCACTGTTGTCACCGGTTGGCTCCAATCTAGAGTGAGATTCTAGTCAGTAGTCTGTTTTAGAAGGTGTGTAAGGGCATCTGTTTGCTCTGTGAATTATACCCATATCTGTGTGACTTCCGATCGTTAGGAGCACAAGATCGGAAGCAGGAGACAGTCCTGGGCAGAGTCCACTGTGATGTTGGGCTGTCAGCTGGAGTTCAGAGCTGGGTGCTAGTAGAAAAGAATAAGCAGGTCCCAGCTGAGGTGACCGGGCAGAAATGGAACCAGCCTGGGGAAATGCCGGGTACGTGACTCAGGGCTGGCAGGTGGGGGTCGGGGGGGATGGAGAGGCAGAGCAGAGCCCAGATAGCTGGGCTGACTTGTGGATTACGTGGGGTGAGTTAGAGGAGCCAGCTTTCAGGGGAGAGAGACTCACTGTAAAAATGGGAGGGGATTTATATGGAGGAGGCTTTCATTTCCAGGTGTAAGGAGGAATTGAATAGAGATTTCCACACAGTGAACTGGCTGAGTGATTAAATTGCCTTGTATGTCATAAAGAGAGTCTCCCTCTGGATGAGGAGTTGGACTGGGGACCATTAAGTCCCCTTCCCATTCCACTTCTGCGAGTCCCTGACGGGCCTGTGCACCTTATGGAGGTCAGTGATGATTGGTAAAAGGTCTGATTGCACTTAATGTCACAGCCCCTTCCTTGCCCTCAGCTCCCAGCAGCCCATTGTTTTCTCCTGTCACATTTAAGTCATGTGTATGGGATAATGGAGCAGCTGACAGTTTGGGATTCTGTCAGCGTGTGTTTCTGAGAGTATACAGTTCACAGCTGACAAGTATCCAACAGAACCAGCTGTGCAGGAGATCGAAGAGCGGCAGCCATGGGTGTGATGGTGCATGATCTCAAGTTTTCAATCTGAGACCTCCTAAGTAGAAAGATACCATAAAAAAAAGGAAAGGTAGGGAGTCACATGGAGGCAAAAAGGTTGGTCACCTCTCTGATAGCTTTTCAGCAGTGGGACACGAGGGCTGGGGCAGGATCAGATCACCAAGCAAAATAAAGTGATGTTTATATCCTAGTCGGTTAGTAATCATGCTTTCAATAATATTTCAAGCATCTTTTTCCGTCCCAAGCAAATGTGACAATAAGATTTTATCTTCCCAAAATGATGTTTTAGGCAAGTGATTGATGACCTGTTTAATGATCTAATATTTGTAATGCACATTTTCCACGGTCTTTTTTTTCCTTTTTGTTATGGAAATTTTCAAACATTGGTGTGAGTAAAGAGTAAAAGAACTCTGGGTCCCATCATCCATCATCCTGTCATGCAGCCCCAGTTAGCTACATCTGCCAGTCTGTTCTCTTTGCCCCACATACTTTTGCCAGAGCAATTTAAAGTGAATCCCAGACATTGTAGTTCATCCATAAAGATTTCAGCATCCATAGTCTTTTTGCCTCTTCCTTCCTTCCTTCCTTCCTTCCTTCCTTCCTTCCTTCCTTCCTTTCTTTCTTTTTTTTCTTTCTTTCCTTCCTTCCTTCCTTCCTTCCTTCCTTCCCTCTCTCTCTCTTCCTTTCCTTACTTTCCTTTCTCTCTTTCTCTCTTTCCTTTCTTTTTTTCTTTCTTTTCTCTATCTATCTGTCTGTCTATCTATCTATCTATCTATCTATCTATCTATCTATCTATCTATTTATTTTAGAGAGGGTGGGAGGGGCAGAGGGAGAGAGAGAGTCCCAGGCAGGCTCCCTGCTGAACACAGAGCCCGATGCGGGGCTCAATCAGATGCCCAAACAGCTGAGCCACCCAGATGCCTCCCATAGTCTTTTAAGAGATGTTTTAGTGACATCTTCTGGTATTCTTTTCTCCCATTCTAGGAGGGGATGCTTTTTACTCCATTTCCCTTCGCATCCTGAACACAAAAAAAGATGCCATCTTTTCAAGGTTATTTGTTCTAGTTTGGATACCAATCTCAAAAATTTCCCTGTGAAGGGGCGCCTGGCTGGCTCAGTCGATTAAGAGTCTGACTCTTGATTTCAGCTCAGGTCATCGTCTTGGGGTCATGAGTTCAAGCTCTGCTTCTGGCTCAAACTCAGCGGGGAGTCTGCTTGGGATTCTCTCCCTTTCCCTGTGTCCCTGCTGTGCACACTCCCTCTCTCTCCAAATAATTATACCTTTAGAGAAAAAAAGTTTCCCTGTTGAGAATTTATTCTTTTTTTAAAGATTTTTATTTATTTATTGGGCAGAGAACGAGCATAAGCAGATAAGAGTGGCAGAGAGAGGGAGGAGCAGGTTCCCGCTGTGCAGGGAGCCCGATGCGGGGCTCAGTCCCAGGACCCCGGGATCATGACCTGAGCCGAAGGCAGACGCTTAAGTGAGAGCCGCCCAGGCGTCCCTCCCTGCGAAGAATTTAAATTCTCCCAAAGTGACACCTACTTTATTGAAGTCCTGTTCACCATCAGGCACAGTCCTAGGTCACACAACTTGGTGAAAGTCCTTTTCTGTAGATGAGCAAGTGAGCTGAGACTCGGAAAGTTAAGAAACTTGGCAGAAGTGACCCTGCTACTATACACTAGTGCCGTGTTGTTTCCAGAACTGTAACACTGATGTGTAGCAGCAGGACTGGTATCTGCTCGTATTAGGACTCCATATGAGGATATATTCACATTAGGAAAGCCATAAAGACTTCCTCTATTTTGGGAACCCATGCTGTACTTTTACTAGTTTAGCGTGTAGCATTAATATAATCTGGACCAAAAGAGAGGAAGTTAGTCAGAGGTTTACTTTTAAGCTCATAGTAGAATATAGACTGAAATTTCTTTTTTATTAAGAAATAAAATTAATGTAAAGACACACTTAAGAATAAAATGGTAATAATCTTAGGAGACCCTGGCCTAGAAATCCAAGTTAGTTTATGAGCAGACCCCCTTTATTTCTGGATGAGTGTCTTAACGCCTTTGGTTAGGTGGTGTCCAGAGTGTTCATTTGTACTGGGCTCCTTCCTTTCGGGAATGGCCGTGATTGGGGTTGAAGCAGGGTGCTTGTCTTGCAGGATGCTCATGATGGGGAAGTCAACGCTGTGCAGTTCAGTCCGGGCTCCCGGCTGCTGGCCACAGGAGGCATGGATCGGAGAGTTAAGCTTTGGGAAGTGTTTGGAGGTGAGACCCCAGAGTGCAAAGAAAGAGGCTGCGCTGGTGACATCTAGTTGACCTTGCTTTCAGGCAATCTTTAAATCGTTCACCTTCTCCAAATATCCGGTATTTTGTGTAAGGAATTATCTGTCCAAAGCATTATCACCATCTCAGACACTATAGCTGAGTGGATATTTGCTCTGAATTTTTTAGTGACTAGAAAATGCTGTTAAGTTATGGATTCGTTAGTGTTTATGTTTTCTCAGATATAATTGGATCATCTTCCAAGATAGTACAGGTTTTAGAAGCAAAATAAAAAGTCTTTAAGTCATAGACTTTAGAATTAAGCTACACATTGAGCGGAGGTGTGTACATTTAATAACACCAGTGACTTTGGCCTAGGGAAAAAGATTGAGGTCATATCTAAGCATGAGAATAAAAAGAAGTGTATCTTCCAGGAAAAATGTATTTAACAAGCAGCTTATGATCAAGGGCCGGAAGACCAAAACCTCGTCTCTTTGATTAGACCTTGTTTCAGAAGTGGCTTCAGAGTACTCAGAAATGGGATAGCATTAAAACAGGAAATGGGACTTAATGAAATCATCTCTTAGAATTCTGAAGCTGGGTATGGCTCAATTTCAGCATTTTGAGATTTAGTTAAATCTCATGTTTTTTTTAATAAAGCAAGGTCGAGGAATAAGGCTGAAGATTTTAATAACCACTTTGTCAACTTGGCGTAGTTGTAGCACTTACATGCCCACATCCAACAAGGAGTAGATCCAGTAGGCCTTTTTCCGTGTTATTTCCCCTGATCCTCGCCACAGCCCCGTGCAGTTTGAAAGGTGGGTATCGCCCCCGCTTGACAAGATGAAAACATGAAAACTCAGAGACATACTTGATTTGCATAGTTGATTTACATGGCTGGTAACTGATTAGCGTTGCAAGGAGGTGGCGGAACCAGGACCTGAGCTGGGTCTTCTGACCTCAGAGCCCTCTCTTGCAGTTGTGGCCTCCCCTGAGCTATAAAGCAGCTGAAGAAGCATCTGGGTGACTGCTTTTGGTGTGTTTAGAGCAAGAGCAATCTATTGATCCCTTTGGTTATAATAGATTATCAATAAAGCACCAAATTTGTCTGCCCTCGCCATTTTTTTTTCCCCTGGAAAGTGACTCCATAGTTAAATTGCTGGCAGATACAGCTAGTTGAAGCCCATGAAAATTTGCGCCATTTTACCCAGAAACACCTTATGAATGATAATTGTGAAAACTGCGATAATACAGTAATAAAGCCATATCATAATAGAAGTTTTATGAGATTTGTTTTTTTTTAAATCTAAGCAGATCATCTGTTTTGATTATATCTTGTGATTAAATAAAAATAACTCTAGAAATACTTTTACTTCTGGTAGTAAAAGCAGTTGTAAGAAAATTAGAACCAACCTTTAGTAACAGTGTTATTTTTTTCCTGCTGAAAAGGAAGTAAATAGAAATTAATATTGGCATAATTTGTGTCAATAAGATAAAAAGTTTCTACTGGGTCTACAGAAATAACATAGAATGTTCGGCAGCACTTTTTATTTTGGGGAACAAATATCAGTTATGGCCTAATTATAGGGCGTTTCTTCTGCAAATCACTTATTCAGTCGGCAGGTTTTTTTCTCCTTGGCTAATATTTACTGAATCTTGGAAGGTACTAAGTCCAAAAGGCCTTTTATGAAATAGGTTTTTTTTTACCCTTTTAAAGTGTCAGAAGAAGGGCAGTAAGAGCATCTGTCCTTGCTCTATCAAAATTTTGCAGAAGCTCTATTGGGATGTTGATATACCTTCTCTTGGTGCCCTGTAGATGAAGAGCTTTGGAAAGGGTGGTTTTTTTTTTTGTTTTGTTTTGGTTTTTTTTGATGTTTGAGATCAACCTCTTATGTAGAATAGTATTTATTGGTCATTTCTTACATTTTGGCAATGTGTTAACTGCCAGAGAAATAGACCATTATCTTGGGCATAAGCCAAAGTGATGTTTCTTAGAATTTACAGTAATGTTTTTGTAAAGATCTAAATAAAGACCTTAATTAGTGAATACTGGCCTTTTCTGACTTTTGAAAATCTAATGAAAGCTAGGATCCAAGAAAAGGCATTAAATGTGCTGTACAGGTATTTTGCAAATAAATTCAGAGGGTGGGCTTCATCAACCAGTTTAATAATCCTGACCCTAAATGTATTTGATAGCTCCAAACCACTATTCATATCATAATTATTACCGGTTAGAAGTACTAAGAGAAAAGGCTGTTCTTTGAAATGTTTCCTATTTTGTGCTCCCCCTTTTATGAACTTCTTTTTTAAGATTATTTATTTTAAAGGGGGAGGGGGCGTCTGGGTGGCTCAGTCGGTTAAGTGTCTGCCTTCAGCTCAGGTCATGATCCCGGGGTCCTGGGATGGAGCCACACTGCATCAGGCTCCCTGCTCAGCGGGAAGCCTGCCTCTCCTTCTCCCTCTGCCTGCTGCTCCCCCTACTTGTGCTTTCTCTCTCTCTGTCAAATAAATAAAATCTTAAAAAAAAAAAAAAGATTTATTTAGAGAGGGAGAGAGAGAATCTCCAGCAGACTCCGCTCTGAGTGCGGATCCTGACGCGGGGCTTGATCTCAAGACCCTGAGATCATGACCTGAGCAAAATCAGGAGTCGGATGCTCAGCCAACAGACACCCAGGCGCCCCATCCCCTTTTATGAATTTGATTTGAATGGTTCCTTAATTGTTTTCTGAGCTTGTCATCCTTAAGCTACCCTTTAAAAAGGGGCTTCATCACATCACTTTGAGACTTAAACTCTTGTCAGTTTGTGCCTACATCCTTAAAGTTCCCGCGTGGGTGGCCAGAGCTGTCTGAGAGCAGGACCCAGGAGCCTGTGGCTGGGTCTGTTGGTGAGGGAGGCTGGGGCGAGAGGAGTGCTGGCAGCCAGCTGGATTGCCAGAATCTCTGGTTCCCGGAGACAGAGGAGGTGTACGGACAAATTCCAGAAACTCCAGACTAGTTTTACTGGCATTCTAAGGACTAGCCAGTTACACATAACTAAAAAAAAATTTCTTTTCAGACCCTAAGGAGAATTAACACATAAATTCTAAAAAATTTAGTGGTCAGGTTCTACAGAAGTGATTGTTAAATCGATACAAATATTGTTCAAACCCAAAGGTATATTTATCTGAATTAGAAATTTTACTGAGAAATAGCAGAACTAAAACTCAGTCTCTAGACGAATTGACATGTCTTTAAAATTTCCTGTACTTATTTCTTTGTAAAGGGAATTGATGACTCTAACTTTCTTGAAAAGACCAGCATAGTGCCTGCTAAGAGCTGGCCCTGTGTTGGCTTACACGCTCACGGCTCCAGGGGACCAGCCGTCCACTCGTCTCACTGCCGCGTTTGTCCCGCTGCTCTGAGGTGCTGGCTCGGTGCAGGACAGCTGCTCTTTGCAGCCTTTAGTTGGCTTCTGCTGTGTTTCAGGTGCCCCATTGTAACATAGGTGCTGGCCTTACTTTCCTTCCTTCCTCTCTGTCTTCCTTTTTATCCAGATAAATGTGAGCTCAAGGGCTCCCTGTCCGGCAGTAATGCGGGGATTACGAGCATCGAATTTGACAGCGCTGTGAGTATACCGTGTCTGTGGAAATGAGTGCACTTAGAGGTGCTGAGAAACCATTTAAGACATGCGGTTCTTGAAAAAAATCGTTCAGACGATTTCCCTGCTGTTCTCTGATCTTTAAGTCCAATCAGTGTTGGATCAGGATGCAGGTAGATTATAAATTCTGTTCTGGGTGTGACCGTGTTGAGGTCTGGGTGGGGGAGGCAGGTCTGTGGTGCCCCGGCTGAAGCTCCTGAGCTCGGGCGGCGCAGGGGGAGGGGAGGGGCTCTAGCCACGTGCACGAGAGATGGGCAGGTCTCGGAGAGAGTAGTAGTGGGAGGATGCAGCAGGGGAGAGCCGGTGCCTCGGCTCTGCAGCTTGGACAGTGTGTAGAGAATTGGTAGTTGCCGTTACTGAAGGGGGCAGAGGGGTTGGCTAATGAACTCAAGGGCAAGTTTCAGGTTGAGCTGGACAGTCTGCAACATTCCAGCGGGACAGTGGGATTTAGCAACTTCAGGAGCAAAGTGTGGGTTTACCGGGTTGGTGGGTTGACAGAATACCGGGGGTAAGTAACGGTTGGTATTCACGTCAGGTGTGCAACTTTTGAGCATCTGGTAAACCTTTTCTGGACTTAATTCTTGGAGAATTTGTATTGTGTGGACTGAAATCCTCTATTTTGTCTAAAATTTGTCTCTCCCCTACTCCTCTTATTTCCATAGGGATCTTACCTCTTAGCAGCTTCGAATGATTTTGCAAGTCGAATCTGGACTGTGGATGATTATCGGTTACGGGTAAGATCCAGTTAAAGTTAGTATAATCTCCAAACTTATGAGCTTCTCAAGCATAAAATGTAGGAAATGGCAGGTTGATTACTTAGGAGAATCGTGTTTTTGTGAAAATCATACTTGATTCCCTCTGCCCTTCTCTTTCCCCCTTGGGAATATTTGTGTTTCCATGTTACATTCTTCCTTTGTCCAAGATTCAGTTTCAAAATACTTGCACTAGGAAGCCATCACATTTCACATGAAAGACTTGGGGTGTTCCTAGTCCTAAGACCTAGATACTTGGGGCAGGTGTCCGTTTTAGCAGAACTTTAGGGGTCCCAGCATTGTTGTAGAAATTGTGTTTGTTATGTCTCCAAGAGTAATAATGAGCTCACAGAGTAGAGCTGAAAGTAGGACATAGGAGTGCATGTGGGTGCACTTTGGATAGTGAGAACCACAACTAACACAAGGTGGGAGCAGGTGGCAGGGAAAAGGGGAGGGTGGGGGTCTCGTGAAGGAATTTGCATGTGAACCCAAAGTTGTTAAGTCGCTTGGCCTCCACAACAAAGACCAAAACTTGATGGTTATAGCACTTTTGTTCTAATGAAAAACAAATAGCTTAATTTGGAGACATTGTTTTTCTCTTTAAGCCCGAAGCAGTTTTCACATGAGCTCATTAAGAAAAGGCTGTTGAAAGATAAGAGGGAAGCTGAGGTTTTTATGAAGAAAAAAAATTTGACACAAGCTTGTGTCCATTAGCCAGCACAAGGTATGGTGTTGAGAGGCTCTTCAGGGTACATTTGCAGAGAGGCGGGGAGCTGCAGCAGAATGGTCTGTTGCCAGGGGTCTGATCTGATGATGCCAGGATGTGGCTAGAAGAATCTTTAGAAATGCACAGTTAACCTATCACATAGGCTCTCCATTTAATTGAAGGAACTCTAGGAAAAATCACCAGTATTAGATGCTAGTCACTACCTCACAGGTAGTGGTGGTGATCCTTTGTTTTAAGTTGGAAGAAGACCCAGGGCTACCCGTGCAAAGTATGGGGCGTGAAGCTGACAAAGGTAGCGTTGCCTTGTGGATGCGAAGAGCCCGCTTTGTGTTCTTGTCTGAATAGAGGAACAGGGAGGTGGACCACGGACCCGCGGGCAGGGCTGGACCCCCTGCTGAAGCAGTAGCCACATCTGCTCCAAGGCTGAACCGGTTTTCAGTTGCAGCCCTCTACTTCGGCACCTTCAACGGGGCCTAGCCCGTTCTCGTGGCAGCATTATAATCTGCTGTGGGCTGTGCTGTTCTCTGTTAACCGTCGATCGCTTACTGGACACCTGCGACACGGTTGAATATGTCTGTAGTCCTTAGTTTGCCTAAAGGAAAAGGGACTTTTCTTGAGTGGCTTCTATGTGTCAGACCCAGTACTGAGGTACTGTATGTACCCTACTGTTTTTTCACTCCCAGGGGAACAAGGTGAGGTAGGTAATGGGGAAACCAAGGCTCAGATAAGCCCACAAAATTGCCTAAGGTCCCACAGCTACCAGATGAGAATGGGAACTGGGCCCCATGCTCTTCTCTGTTTGACCTGGATTATTCTAGTGCCTCTAGAGACTGAGGTACGGCAGAACTGTCTCACCGTGAAGAGGGACATACTGTCTTCCTTACATTGTAGGCCCTTGGAAGAGAAAAGCAAGCAGTTGAGAGGTCAGCCAGTTGTGCCGGATGATATTTTTCATTGGTAAAAGAGTTCTGTTCAGGTGGGCATCAGCCCTTGGGTTAGAAATAAGAAGGGGACCTGGGAGTGGGAGCCGGACCTGGAAGACGGAGATCATAATGTTGGGAAGCTGTTTTCAAGTGAGCTAGTTTGCAGAGTTGGGCCGAGTTTCATGGGAGAGGGTGCTCAGGATGCAGGAGCACCGAGCTTCAGCTGGGGTTGCCGACGGGTTGGGGGCTGGTGGCAGGATGGCAGCCTCCTTAGCTGGGCTAGCCAGCTTTGAGGGTGTCTGGCCTGCTCTCCGTGTATATGTGATGAAGATCAGGAGGCCTTTTTGAACATCTCTCTGCCCAGAGAACAGATGTGAAACTTTTATGGGGTCCAGGAAGTAAAGAGGCTCCCTGTTGTAGGAGGCTCTGGCTTCTACTTAGACCCTAGTTAACAGAGGATGTTGGAAGACACCGAAGTCGATATTCTGAAATTCAGGATCCAAGCCCTTAGTTTTTATGATGAAGGAATGGCGTTGGGAGAGACCAGAATGCAAGGAGCAGCTGGCTGAGTGCTTGCTTTCAAATCCTTGTAGTGGAGGTGTCCTAGAAACAGCCTATTATTTACAGAGGACTCTTTAGCAGGTGTTTTAGACTCCCAAGGTCCTTGCAAAACTGCCCAGCTGCTCTCTAAAATGTGACTTGAGGAACGGTGTTGAACAGCCCACCTCGTTCACTTCTCTAATGTTGACGTGGAAAAGCAACCACAGTGACGTGACTGGCTTTCAGGTGGTGGGTTTTGCTTCAGAAACGTCCTCATCGAGTTCTGCATTTTTCTGAGGTCATTCGAATGGTTGGTGCTGATGGTGGTTGCCTGCATGGTGGGTAGCCCTCGGATCTGCCCTGAGGCACCGGGGAGGGTGGGCCCTGGCAGGGCGCTGGAGAAGAGAGGTTCAAGCTGCTCTGACATCTGAACCCACTGCCCCGTCTCTTAGGAGCCGCTGTTTGAAAAAGGAA
This sequence comes from Ailuropoda melanoleuca, assembly GCF_002007445.2. NCBI lineage: Eukaryota > Metazoa > Chordata > Mammalia > Carnivora > Ursidae > Ailuropoda > Ailuropoda melanoleuca. The sequence goes on from NC_048219.1 coordinate 192,713,350, forward strand.
GCTAAAACCTGAAAGTTAAATAAATTACATTGAATTAAATATTGAAAAGAAATACCAAGAACACTGAGTGTTTAAAAATTTTACATAAGTCTGATGCACTTAAGATAAGGACTTTGTAAATTAAGGAAAGAAGCCTGGAGGAGGCTGTGTTCCGTACCTTTGAGGGCGCGGAGCTGGAGCGCATCAGCTGGATTTCCTCCAAGGACGAGATTTGCGGAAGGCCAGACTTTTTAAAAAGCAAGCTAACACAGTATGAAGAGCCAGGAAATAACCGTACCCCTTTTCTTTCTTTTATCATTCCAACAGTTTTATTCTGGGAAATAAGCCTGGAGGAGGCTGTGTGCCCATAGCTGTTCACTGTAGCGCCATTTGTGCTCGTGAGATGTAGAGTGACCTAGGTGTCCGCTGGGCACAGAAATTTCTGTTAAGTTATAATCGCCACTTGAAGATTATTTAACTGTCACAGTAACCCTGAAGGCTCTTAGCGGGTGCAGGAAGGAAGAGCATTAATGCTCCCAGCAGTGGGCCTTATGCACGGGTCACCTCGTTTGGTCCTTTTACTGAAAGAGCAGGAGGAAGAAGTCCGTCTTTCACAGATGTCCGAGCGCTGGCTGTTCAAAGCCAGAGCATCTGCAGCTGTCACGTGAAAACTACTTCTGTAATGTTAAAAAAGCAGTGGATACGTTTTTAGGAGAATTTTCACACGAGAGTGATGAAAACATTAGCGTGCATGTGGTAGAGTTCACAAAAACGAGTGCGCTCACAAGCCTGTTGATGAGCCGTGTCTCTCCCTCCGGTATTTGCCAACTGGGATTTTACTTCTGTAGGAAGAAAGAAACCAGTGAATGTACCCAAGACTTCAATTTCTTTGAAGAAGTACTTCTTTTCTCCGAACTTAATTTACGTAGCATGAGGCATACCCTTCCCAAGTTGAATGTCTCCCCATGATCCTTAGTTTGGATGATCTGTGCTGAGTGGAATCCTTACTCCCATGCTGTATTGAATGTGAGCCTTATTGCTGGAGTTTTCTGGATCTTACGAGAAGGATCCGTGGGAGGTTTTTACACAGCCACAGCACAGCTGCCCCCTGGCTGGCAGCAATTGTATGATGCCGTTCCAGTTTCAGTATGGTTTAAATGTGGGAGAAATGAGTCTTCGAATCTGTGCCAGCTTCTCCCTTCGAAAGGGAGAAGTACGTGTGGGCCTGAGTTTTCTGTTCTGTGCTGAAATGGTGTTGCTCCACTGAGCAGGGAGGGAAGATTGGTTTCAAAAATTCTCACACTAAACATTTCACACAAAACTGTGAGATCGCATCTTTGGGAGTCAGTGTGGAAACTCTATAAGTAACTTAGCAGTTGTAGTAAGTATATTAAAGTTTTTAAAGGCTTATTTATTTATTGGTTGGCTTGTTAAAAAGAAAACCTCAATGAATACCTTCTAAGCCTTTGAGATTTTGCACATAGGAGCATGTTGACCCGCACTGAAAAGAAGTCCATGGTGAGTAGTGAAAGGTCTGACTCCCAGGGTCCCCTCCCCGTACCCTTTGCATCCCACTGGGCTCCAGGAGTGCCGTGATGGGCAGAAGGGCATCTGGTGCTGGGCAAGGCCCCAGTGCTGTGCTCCTTGGCCAGCACCCCACAGCTAGCCACAGAGCGGTTTGATTGTTGGGAGTGCTGGTATCTGTGGTTATGGTCTGACATTTCAAGCTGAGACCTCTGATTGAAAAAACCCCCAGGGGTTTTAATTGTTTATTTAAAGAGTTCTGTTGTTTCCTTTTGTAAATTATGCCTGCAGGGAACCTGTCTGTTCTGACTTTAAATAGGGTCTGGACTTGCAGAGGCACTGGGTAAAATCCAGGCTTTTAAAGATTCTGTGATTTGATACAATCCAGATTTACAAAGAAGGTTGCAAGAACACTATAGACTGGTGGTATGTGTAACAGAATTTATTTCAAAAAGGTCCTCCAACAGCCCGTCCCTTTTTTTGAGGATAGAGTCACTTGAAGTTGGCACTAGTGTTGGATTTTTTTTTTTTTATATGTTATTTGTGCTGGGAGATTTATGCTCTTCCTCTTGATACCTCACCTCTGGGCCACACTGAAAGATGGGCTTTCTGGACATTTTGCCTAGCCACATAGCCTTTTGTCTCAATATTCCTGACCAGATCCCTGGGAGTTTGGAGAAGCTAGCTCTTCCAGCATGGTGTGCCCCCGCGGCTTACGCTGGCTGTGTTCTCTCTCCTAGCACACACTCACAGGACACAGCGGCAAAGTGCTGTCTGCCAAGTTCCTGCTGGACAATGCGCGTATTGTTTCCGGAAGTCATGACCGGACCCTCAAGCTCTGGGATCTACGCAGCAAAGTCTGTGAGGAAATTCAGTCTCTATATGTGTAATTAGACGTTAACCGCAAGGGGTTTGTTGCCACATGAAAGCTTATGTTTAATGTGATAAAATTTGAATTACAAGTCCGGTTTCTTATTCAGAGTGGCACTGAGGTTGTGACAGCTTTTCATGTTTGAGGTTGTGTTTAAATTAGGAGCTCTGGTTCCTCGGGGCTGGAGGGAAGCGATGCTGCCTGCACAGCCACGGAGGGGCCTCTGCCCGGTTACTGATGTTCACTCTTCCTTCAGGCATAAAGACGGTGTTTGCAGGATCCAGCTGCAATGATATCGTTTGCACGGAGCAGTGTGTCATGAGTGGACATTTCGACAAGAAAATTCGTTTCTGGGACATCCGGTATAATACCCTGGAGCTCAGTGGGGGAGGCAGATCAGGGGGTCTTCCCGTGGTAGAGCTCTGATGAGGTTTTGTATATAGGGTGTGTTTTTTAAAATTACTGGAAGTGCCAGAAACGAGCTCCAGACCACATCTATCTCTGTAGTTCGATATTCTTTACCATGAAGTAGACTGTCACGCTCAGCGGCACTTATGAGCATGCTCTGTGCACTTACGAGGCACTTTGCCAGCTGCTATGTAAACAAAGACAGCTAGGTAGTTTGAAATGTCACAGGGAAGACCCACACACAGGCCTGCACAGTGTTCTCAAGTAGCGCCAGGCACCTTGGTCCAAGGACATGAGGGAACGGCTGTCAGGATGAGTCTTAAGAAGTGAGTGGGTGTCACATGGCAGAAAAGCTCCTGACAGACAGACTTTCCAGATGGGACAGCAGGACAGCCTGGTAGGTCAGGCCGTGGGCACACAGGACTAGCCGGTCGTGGGTTGGGATCAGATGGCTGTTTGTAAGTGACTTGCTCCTGTAAGCCGTTGGGTGTTTAACAGAGGACCGCTCCACACGAGTGAGTAGATGGTGCTGGTGGTGTTAAGATGGTGTCCTGGGAGTGGGGACCTCATTCAGCAGTAAAGGAGACGTGGGGGGGAACAGACTTGAGGGAGCATTTGCACATGGGGGTGAGGAAGGGGAGAACTGAAGCCAGAGCAGGAATAAGCGACAGATACCGTGTTACGATAAGAATGCACATTTGTGGTTTCTAAGAGACACTTGGATAAACAGGAGCAGAATCTTTGAGAGAGGTTGAACGGGGAAAAAAACAGAAGTCCTCACAGGAGGATTCAGAAAACATGAAGAAGGAGTGACTCAGAGATAGCCCGCGGAACAGGAGACAGCATTTTAGGAAGCCATCGAGGAGGGGAGGCCACAGATAGGGAGGAGGCTGTAGAGTCCTGTTGGAGGCCACTGCTGGGGGAGCAGAGGGGTCGGATGGTGGGAGGATTCTGGGGGGATAGGCCGAGGGGCAAGGCCGGTGGATTAGCCAGGTCGCTGCTGGTCACGGTGAATGCAGGGTGGTTGTGGAGATGTGGGGACAGGGAGCCTGTGCTCATAGATGATGCTTGGAAAGGCCAGGCGGGAAGCTGGTGGCTCCTGGACAGCACTTCCAAATTTGATTCACACACTTTTGTTAGCCTTTTGACCCTGAAATATTTTAGTGTTAAACTCGATATTGGAAGTCTTCCGGTGTACCCCCTAATTGGCCAGATGGAGACCCTGAGTCCCAGGGAAGTGCATTGACTTGCCTCCAGCCACACATTTAGCAACAATAAGATAAACACTCTTACTTAGTGTTTGCTGGAAGTAGGAAATCATTTCATTGAAAGCTTACAACAAAATGCCTACAGAAGGGTCCACACCTCCTTTGGCCGTATCACCAATAGGGCCCTGCAGGATTGCTGTTCACGGGCCTGCGTGGGGACTGGAGCCTGGAGGACAGTCGGGCAAATGAAGAGGAGGGACTTGGCTAGGACGGGGACTCTGCCCTGGAGTCCAGCTCCACACCTGGAATCACCCAGCTGGACTTGAGGGCTCCTGGAGCTGAACTTCGTAAGGCAGGGAGCCTGCGAGAGGCCGCACATTTGTCCGTGTACAGTGCAGCATCCCAGACCCACCGGAGCAAGTTTATGAGGCCTTGGCCATGTCGACACATCATCATCAGAAGAGTACTGAATGGGTAGTAGCCCTGCTTAGCTCGTGCTGAGCCGAAGCTCTGATGGCAGTTATGGTAGCATTCCCCAAATGGGCGAGGAAGTTAGTTCTTCCCAAATTCAGAGTTCTAGTACTTAAACTATTACTATAGAATATATTGATAGAAAAATAATAAAAGCAGTCCCTGAAGTGATTTCTGTAAGGTTGGGACACATTCACTGTCCTTCAAGAGTATGGCATATTCTAATCGAATTACCATATTTCCCCCTCTTCTCCACGGACCCTGGCATCCTGGTCAAAATGGGGAAGTTCTCATGCTTCTGTGTTAACGTCTTCTCAGACTTCCCATCACTTTCGTAGATCGGAGAGCACTGTCCGGGAGATGGAGCTGCTGGGGAAAATTACTGCCCTGGACTTAAACCCGGAGAGAACGGAACTCCTCAGCTGCTCTCGTGATGACCTGCTAAAGATCATCGACCTACGAATCAATGCTGTCAGACAGACGTTTAGGTAACTGCAGACATGCTGGTTTGGGTTTTACTTGAACCTTCCTGTTTTTCTGGGGGTCGCATGAACACCAGAGGGCCTGACCCTGCTCTCTCAAATCCCGAGTGGTGTGAGCTCTCGGGGTAACGATGCTCTTGTTGGTTTCAGCGCGCCTGGGTTCAAGTGCGGCTCTGATTGGACCAGAGTTGTGTTCAGGTGAGTAGCAATGCTCCTCCTGCCCCGCCCCACCCCCGACCTGGTGCATCCCAGTGGGGCATCTGTACACTCACCCTGAGGGAGTGTCCAGGAGTGACCTGGAAGCTCAGCACTAGGGGTCACTGTCACTGTCTCCTTCCTTTCTGGTGTTCTTAAGAGCTGTTGGAGAGCTTCTAGGGAAGGTGGGCTCTCTGGAGAAGGGCGGCCCCCTTTCCTAGTTCTCGCTCTGCCTGCACAGCACTTCTCCCATGGGATGCTGAATTGGGGGTGGGCGGCTGACACTTTTCTGGTCTTACTGTGTTCTGCAGCCCTGATGGTGGTTATGTGGCAGCGGGCTCCGCTGAGGGCTCTCTCTACATCTGGAGCGTGCTCTCGGGGAAAGTGGAGAAGGTCCTTTCCAAGCAGCATGGGTAAGGGGAACCCTGTTAGCCCCCCTGAGGCTGTGTGCAGGTGCTGTGACTTTATCCCGGGGGTCCTGCCCCTTTGGGCGTGGACTGAGTCCGCCCTGGGTGGGCAGTGTGCGCTCACTGGCTCTGCTGTGAGCGAGGTCAGTGGGGAGGGCTGGGGCCGTTCGTGCAGTAGAGCGAGCTGCAGTGTTCTGCTTAGCGATATGACGGTCTATCCCAGTTAGAGCCCTCCGAGCAGTGGCTGCTGGAGAAAGGTTTGGGAAGCATCCTGTCTCTCTGATCATCTAGCACCGCCTCTCCCTCTTTCTTCTCCGCTGCTTTTCCCTTCGGAAAGACTGGTTGTAAACACGGATTTTCAGACTCTTTTTCAGTCCTCCCCCAGGCTCCTTTTTTTTCTTAGCTTTGTTCTCTCCACCCAAGCTCAACTGCTAGTTGGAATAAAGACGGGGCTTTCCTCCAGAACCACCTCTCCCTGCTCCCAGGGGCAGTGGCCATTGTCCACTCCTCAGTCGGTCCCCTGAGGCTCTCGTCGGAGGGTGCGAGCTACAGCCTTAGGGTAGACTTGGTACAACCTGACTCCTTTCATTCCTAAACTGCTTCCTAAAGTACAGTGTTCCTTTGAGTTCTCGTGCTCATTCACAAGGGCCTGCCTGTGGGGGGCAGCAGTCCTGGCGAGCAAGCCAGGATTTGGAGCAAGCCTTGCTCCCAGAATGTGAGGGAGCCTGGCGTTCAGTTCATTAAGATCTCACAGATGTTTCGACCTCTCCCTTTGAAGCTCGTCCATCAATGCGGTGGCGTGGTCCCCCTCCGGCTCCCACGTCGTCAGTGTGGACAAAGGAAGCAAAGCTGTGCTGTGGTCAGAGTATTGATGGCACCTCCGAGAGAGCGAGAGAGAGAGAGAGAGAGAGGAGCCGAAGCCAGAGAAGTGCACAGGCTCCCGTGGCTCTGTCCTGGCAGGTGGTGTGTGGGGTGTAGCTTTGACCTCCAGAGACGAGCTGGGACTGCGTGGTGTCGTGGCCTACCCTTGAACGGGATTTCTGAGGATTTTAGCTAAGGTCTCTAATGGCCTGAAAGAGTAACACTGAAAAAAATCTGGCCCTGCAGTCACTTAGCAGGGGTTCAGGTTCTTGCCTTGATTTGGGTGGGAAACACTACTGGCTCTGATCTTCCATACCTCAGCGGGGGGAGCACAGGCATCTGCCAGCTTCCTCACTGGCCGGCAGGGCCAAGAACGCCCCACACGAGTTGGTTCTTCCTCCGTGCTTTCTCCCGTCCTTCCAGAGTCGGTTCTGGCCCAGTGTATGTCCTGTCACCTTGGGATGGTTTTCCAGGTGAACTCGCTTGAATCATTGGATTAACAGAAACCCAAACAGGATTATCCCCGCCCTCAGCCCACAGGGACTGCCCTGATTTCTGAGGAGACAACGGGACTGTGGTCCTCCCTGCTGGTCTCTGTCCTTATTATGAGGCTCTTACTCTGATCTCATCTGATTACTGTTGGAATTTCCTTAGATCTCCTAAACCGTTCTTAGAAAGCCGCTGTTCTTCAAAGCTTCAGGCTTCCTTTCTCCCTAACGACGCTACACACCTGGTTCTTGGTCAAGGAATAGATCTCAGTTTGGTTACAAAATACTTTTTGGAGGTAGGAGAGGAAGTGCAGTAACCTTCCAAGGAAGTGGGCGAGCTGCAGGAGTAGAGGCTTCCTCCGGCCACCTGCAGACTCCCAGAAAGTGGGTGGGGCGCACTCCACCTTCTTTCCAGGTGTGCCTTGGTTACAGTTGCTGGTGACAAGGGATTGGAGGCCTCGAATGTATTAGCCTGCAGCCAGCAGTTCCGGGTCACTGCCCCTTCGCCCAGCCTCTGTGCAATACCCCCTCGGTGCTTTAGTGCCAGGAGCCCATTCCAAGAAGCATGGCAATGTCATCTTGAGGTTCCAGGAGTTCTGGTCGAGGCCAGGGAAAAACTGGCCTATGGCTTTTTTTTTTCTTTTTTTTTTAAACGTTTATCTTTACCGTTTTACCTGTGTATATCATTTTAGTTCATGAGTGACTGAAACACCAATACTTTCATCACTTTTTAATTTGCACTTTATTTTTTCCCTTCCACACTTGTTCTCTGGACAGCTGTGGGTATGAGTGCTGGAGCTGGGTGAGGAGGGGCGCTGTGTCCCCCTTTCCAGCTTGCTGCTCCAAGAGCTCGAGGGGAGGTGGAATTCACAGGCCAGGGTGCATCTTTTATTTATTTAATTATGTTGCCCAACAGAACTTGATTGTAAATAAAAAAGAAATCTGTTATATACTTTTCAAACTCTGTCTCTTGGTGGTTATTTTATGCTCCTCTGTCCTTCGGCGAAAAAGCTGTTTCTTTCATCTGTTTTCGTGTTATTCGTTCATTTGTAAATAACAGCTACTATTTTCCTGGGGTCTCTCCTCGTTGTTCATCATTTAAGCCTCCACTACCACTGCCTGTAAACCAGCATTCTAGTTTCACGCCACATGTAAGTCTTAACTCGGCAAAGGGTCTCGTGAATCTCTGCATCTGTCCTGCTGAGCGCCCAGCGCACTCAACCAGACTCCTACCCTCGGCTCCACATTGCAGGCAGTGCGAGCACCTGGTTCCCCGCTGGAGCCTTTGTCCGTAGGATTGATGAGGATCCATACCTGTCTCCTGCTTGTCTCCGGTCTCTCTGCTGAAGGGGTATGAATTACCTCACAGGGGAGTGATTCGTTCACGGAGACCCTGTCTCTAGTAGCCTTGTGCTAGGACAAATCCTGATCTCCCGGAGTCCCCCCTCCCCTCCGACCTCTGTCCCTTCCCTTATGACTGTTTTACCAAGGGGCCAGCCAAACATCTGCTTAGCACAGATCCTGGGGGCAGGATTCTGTTGTGTACTGAAGTCTTGAGGCACCCAGAAGTCTCCAGAAGGCCGAAAGAGCCCTTTGCAGTCACTTTCAAGAAGGTAAGTCATTCTTAAAGGAGGTGTAAAGTAAGCATTGCAGTAACCTCCAGTTATCCTGTTTTCTTTGAACTTGGAGGGAAGCTTGGCTGCTCTCTACTTTGAACAAAGAGAAAGGTTTCAGTATGAGATCATCCGCACTGTGAAGCTCTCTTCAGGTCACCTGCCAGGGCCGAGCTGTTGAGCGTGTGGACTCACACAGCAGTGGAGTAGGACTTCATCTGACTGATGGTCCTGATGCACCATGTCTGTCAGATCATCTGGGACCCTCCCCGCTGCTGCGGGTTCTGCTGGTGGGGCTGGGAGGTGGGCATAGGAATTTCTCCATTTCCCAGATGAACCCTGGGCACTGGGAGCTGGTATGCTCCCTCGTCAGTGGTGTCGGCTTTGACCCAGACATTCACATATCTCAGAAGTTGAGAATTTTTAAATGTTTTTTAAATGAACTTATGTTCTCTAGGTCACTTCCCAAAGTAGTGTGATAAATGAAGCTCAGTGCCTTATTCTTTTTTTTTTTTTTAAAGATTTTATTTATTTATTTGACAAAGATAGAGACAGCCAGCGAAAGAGGGAACACAAGCAGGGGGAGTGGGAGAGGAAGAAGCAGGCTCATAGTGGAGGAGCCTGATGTGGGACTCGATCCCAGAACGCCGGGATCACGCCCTGAGCTGAAGGCAGACGCTTTAACCGCTGTGCCACCCAGGCGCCCCTCAGTGCCTTATTCTTAAAGCACATACCGCGTACACAGCCTTTGTCCTATAAATGGTGCAAAGCCCCTCTGCGTCTTTCGTGTGTGGCACACGGGAGATTTTGTATGGACACGGGTTAGTGGAGGAAGCTGCTCTCAGCCAGGAGGGGCCAGCCTGGCCTCAAGGTGGCTTGGTTGGCAAGTTCCAGATCTCTTGAGTGGACCAAGGTGTGCAGACCTACCTGCGTCTTCACAGGGCACAGCACAACCCAGCTCTTAGAGAACTGGGCGTTTTGAAATGTGCACTTGAAACTCCTCACCCGTGTGGGCACCGGAAAAGAGCAGCCGTGATGAAATTCCCCTCACGAGACTGCCGGACTGCGGAAAGCACGACATTTCTGGGTTCCCGCGAGCCCTTGCATTGTAATCAGGAGCCTGTGGCTCTCAGATTCTGTGGTCTGAGGAGTGTATCCCATGTCGTAAGGCGGGGGGCAGGGGGGGAGGGCAGGGGGGTGTCGTCTTGAAGCCTAATGAGAAGCTGTTCTAGTGTCCCAACCCCTAGTGGGTGCCACTGCCTCCAGTCGGCCTGCCTCTCCTGGCCCGCAGGCTGCCACCAGATGGCCTCAGGCTGGCCACGCTGATGCCTTTACTCCACGATGTTTTTTCTCTCGTGCCCTACAATAATGCCCACTCGCTAGAAATCCCAAGTTTTCAAGCCAATAATAAACTCCGGAAATCTTGAATAAAGCAGGGGGAGTGGGGAGAGGAAGAAGCAGGCTCCCAGCAGAGGAGCCCGATGTGGGGCTCGATCCCAGAACGCCGGGATCACGCCCTGAGCTGAAGGCAGAGGCCCAACCGCTGTGCCACCCAGGCGCCCCAAGAAAATTATTTTTAACCTGTTTCACCTCCACGAAATTTGATTTTCATACCTCAGGGAGCTCTGGCTTTCATAGCACAGCCCTACTGGTTTCCGTCTCTGCCTCCCCACCCTTCCCTGCCTTCATTCCAGATACTTTTTCCAGCCTCTGTGTGCTCCAGCCATGCTGTGCTCCTCAAACACTCTCCTTCGAGAGTTTTCCCTGGGGCTCCACAGCCCTCGTCTAACCCTGACGGACTGACAGGCTCAGTGAGCACACCCACATCCGGTGGCTCCAGAACCCAGAGGAAACCCTCGTGTGGAAGGAGCCCTGGGGCAGCTACCCGCCACTCAGCAGCTCTTGAGTACTTGACAGCAAACCTAAAGCATGTCATTTTCCCCGTAAATCAGCACTCATGTCAAAACACCAAGGACACCGTGCCATAGTTCCGCCTCATAGAATTGACAAGAACTCCATGTCATCAACTATCCAGTCCATAGTCAAATGTTCCCAACTGTTTCAACAATGGGTTTTCTACGATGGGCTTGTTTGGATCAGGATCCAGTTAGCTTTTGCTGTGTAACGAACTACCTTAAAATGTAATGGCTTGAAATAACCGTGATTCTCTCGAGCCTGTGAGTGGGCCGGGGTGGCCTAGTTGGGGATGAATGGTAGAGGGTGGCCCTACTCACGTCCGGCAGGCACCTAGGAGAACAAGAATGACGCAGCAAGAATGCACCCGTCAATGTGTGAGCGCTTGTCATTCTGCCGGGGTGGCCTTCATCGCATCCCATTGGCCAGAGCAGATAGCACAAGCAGCCCTGCCTGAGTGTGGGACGCCACCTGGCTGCATGGGGACAGGACAGGACTCACTTGGAACTGTTGTGGCAATTGTCCACAGTTAGGGCTCCATTCTGTTGTCCTCTCGGGTCTTTTTTTTTCTGTTGCTGACTTCTTTTTTTGCCCCACACTGGATCAGTTCACTTTCCCCATAGAAGCAGTACGTGTGTCCCACGTGGGAAGAGTGGCCCTGCGCATGGCCGTGTGCCAGACTTCTGTGGCTCTGCCCCGACCCTAAATGTGGAGAGGAGAGCAGGTGAATCAGGCTCTGGGCTGCATTTTCCCGGAGAAACAGCCTTAAGAGACAGTGTAGGCAGTTATGCTCGTGAGCCGGGCTGGGCGGCATGCCGGCCACACGCAGTCTGGTTTCTTTTCAGGAAGCCCTCAGTGCTGCTGCTCTCGAGAGTACACGCCCAGATGGTTCTAAGAACCTGTATGTCAAGTCTCAGGAGCCCCCACCCCCCACCCCGTGGTGCTTGGCACCCTCCGTATTCAGTCAAGTTTTTATTTAGTAGGATTGAATCAGCAAAAAGCAAACCAGACAGCCCCCAAAGGGTGGGTCATAACCAGCCAAAGGGACGAGTGAGGAGGAGGGAGGGAGAGTAGTTAAAAACCTAAGAATAAACCACAAAGGAAGCTGAAGTGTTGTGTAGAAACTGTTCTGTGTGTGTATGTGTCAGTTTCGGGTCACAGTGTAAAAAGTGTTACTTCTTTTTAACTGATTTTAAGTTATTGAAATTCACACAAAACATTTTAAAGTATATTCAGTGTGTTCAACCACCACCCTTGTCTAGGTCCAGCACAAAAGGACGTTGTTGAAACTGGATCAGTGTCCATTTTTTCCACACTCTTCTGATCTTGTAGCAAGCAGCTGGTCCACCTGAGGAAGAGCGCGGGCCCTTGTCTGAGCTCGGGCTGCCAGCACAGAACACCACACACCGGGCAGCTCTGACGACAGGTGCTTCTTTCTCCCGCTTCTGGAGGCTGGAAGTCCGAGGTCAAGGCGCCAACGAGGTAGGTTCCTTTCCCCAGGCCTTTGCTCCACGGAGGAGGCGGCACGCCTGACTTCCGAGTGTGCTTGCCCAGTGGAGAGTGGGTGTCTCTTACAGGACACTAATCCTATCAGATCAACGCCCCGCCCTGTGACCTCGTCCAACCCCGATCACCTCCCAACACCCCACCACACCGGGGGCTTAGGGCTTTGGGCGTGTAGATTTGCAGGGAGGGGGGGTAGGGGGGTGCACAGACAGTTCCTCCGAGAGGCCTCTCCCGAAGTGCACAGCTTCAGGATGAAGCGGCTCAGTTTGTGTCTGGCCACAATCTTGCATCGAAGCGGCTTCATGACCCCCGGAAGCCCTTCTAGCACTAGGAGCCCTGTGGTGTGACGAGGATAGCAGTGAGGCCCAGCGACTTCCCCAAGGTCGCAGGGGACACATCTGTGGGCCACACAACCTCGGACTCCAGCCTGGGGCTGTTGGTACAGCATGCCCCCTTTAAACGGACACCTGGAGCACCAAGTGCCATTCTCAGCACCATGCCTCAAGATGGACATTCGAAATCTGCCTAGGGGTGGGACCCCAGGGTGGCGAGAGGGTGGTGATGTCCATGAGGAATGAGCACCTGTGGAAGAGATTAGATTAACTCGCAGCAATGGAGGGAAGTAGAAGGGAAGCTGAGTCTTTCCTAACAAAGCATTTTCTCATGTGTCACACTGTTTCAAAGAAAGGTGGTAATGATTTCCCCATCCCTGGAAGCGTTCAACAACTGCTTATTGTGGATGTTGAGAGGAGAGCCAAAAAAGGGATGGAATGTGGGCTACATTCTTTTTTCTTTTTTTATTTACTTTTTTTTCATTTTTTGAAGTAGGCTCCACGCTGGGCTTGAACTCACCCTGAGATTGAGACCTGAGCTGAGATCAAGAGTCAGATGCTTAACTGACTAAGCCACCCAGGCGCCCCTGGATGACGTTCTTTTTAAAAGTGTCTGCCCAACTTGAGAACCCACAGGATTTCAGTTATGATTTCAGATGCTGTAAGCCAACCCAACTTATAACAGCCAGTTGACCAAGAGGTCCATGTTGGAATGAAGGTGGCTTTTAAAAGCCCTGATTCCCTGGCACTCTTTGAAAATAGAGTTGCCCAGTCTTTTCAGGTGCTCTCTGCTTCAGGGAAACCTAGGTGGTGAGGACACAAGATTTTCATTTTGTAGTTGATGTTTAGTGGGATATACCAGTTTTCCTCATGCGTGTGCCCTAATAAACCCCTAAGACGATAACCTAACCCTGGAGCCATAAGCTTCTTAAGCTGAACATCCCCACCCCACCACCCCCGTGAGCTGGCTTGTGCTGCGTGTGTATCTGGAAGCGAAGCTCAGGGCTTGGAGCTTCCTCTCACTGGACACCAACTCCAGAGAAGCAAGCGTTGCCGTCACCAGTGGCTCCCAGACTTCGCATTCATAGAGCAGCCCATTTCCAAAAAAGCTGTAGGGGAAGGCTGACATCTTTTTATTTTGGCCAAGTAAGGATTTTTTTTTCCTAAACCTCCATCTACTCTCATCTTTATTTTATAAAAGAAAGGACATTTTGTCCTTAGGCTTAGCAGCTGCGTTCTGAAATATTTATGAGTAGAGTGTCATGATGACTGCAGTTTACTTTCAAACGGTTCAAAAGGAAAAAGCAATAGACAGGTGAGCACATGCACTGAAGTGTTCATTGTCAAATCTCACAGTGGACTCTGTGGGAGTTTATTGTATTATTCCAACTCTTCTCTATGTTCTAAACTTCACAATAGATTTCAGAAAGTGCAAAACTCATGGCGGGAGGCAAATCAGTGGTTGCCAGAGATTGGAGGGTTGGTGGAGGAGTTGACCGAAATGGGGGGGCAGGGAACTTTTGGGGGGATGGAAATGTTCTGTCTTAACCATAGTGGTAGTTAAACTCAACACACTGCACTTTAAAATGGGCAGATTTGCTTGTATGTAAAGTATACCTCAATAAGGAGGGAGGAAAGAAGGAGGACATCTTAATATCCAAAAATGGAGGACTTCATAACCTTAGGACAAAGGAGGACAGTCCTTTACAGTGAAGACATCTGGCTCCATGACAAAGCTTACAGCAGTGCCTTTGTTTTTCTCATTTTTCTGCCAAGCAGAGACAAATTCAGCACAGACCAGAGGCTGGGAATGACTACCAGAGACTACATTTCCAAAAAGCATGAGGTCCCAGCCCACCCCCCCCAGTTTTCCCCACCTGCCAGGAATTGGCAGGTCAATGACTGAAATCCGTCAGTCTGCACCCTCCCAGCGACCTGGTGGTAACAAAACTGTGAGAATGGGTGTCCCAAGAGCAGCCAGAGCTGCAAGCAGGTCCCGGATGCTGCAGCCCCTCTGGTGGGGACATGAAAAGACGCACCCTGGTCATTTGTCTTCCTCTTGTTGGCGTGTTTCTAAGGGGAAAATCAGATATTCTTTTAAATTTATAACAATGTTATCTTTTAACCTTTCTGCTATAGGAGAAGTAAATGACTTGGAGAAAAATTTTAAATTACTGACAAGAAAAAAAATTTAAAAACAAGTAAAACCTGACATACCCACCACACAGAGACCATTTAGCTCCTTAGTATGTATCCTTGCAGATTATGCATATAACGCATATGTGTGTATATACGTGTAGGTATAAATAAGTAGGCATATATGGGTACATATACACACAGTGTGTGTGTTTGCAAGATGTAGTCATATTACACATGCCATCCTATGACCTTTGTGTGGTCACAGTCTCTACCTTCTCGAGATATTACTGTCTTACACATCACCTAGACCATATTCAGATTTTGCTGATGGACCCACATGTCCTGTAGATCCTGTTTTTCAAATTGGAGATCCAGTCTGGGATCACACGTTACATCTGGATGTTGAATCCCTTGAGTGTCTTTTAATCAAGTACCTCCCTTTTCTGTGACATTGGTTTATGAAAGGCACCAGCTACTTTTCCATTCATCTGGTAAGTCTCTTGTGGTGTCTTCTAGCTTGTTCTTCTAGTCCCTGCATTTCCCATAAACCAGAAGTGATGTTGAAACGCTTAATGGATTCCAGTTCACCCAAGGTGATACATCACATCTGGTTGGCACCGTTGTCGATGCTAAGATTGACTGTGGACCATGCCTGGTCCCCCGCTGTGCAGCCAGGCTCGCACCTTGTGATGAGCCTAGGTTCCATTTACCGTCACTGTGGTGTTAATGGGGACAGCCATTTCTCCATCAACTCTTCACCTGATGGTTTTGACCCCAATGAATAATCTTTGTTTGAGTCCATCATTTCATCAGTATTTTAAGATGGAAATTTTACTATCATTCAGCTATGATAAGACCAACAGATCTGGAGACAATGGCCACTGAAAAGATAATTTGTTACTTAGTTCTCGAAAGGAGGGGGCAGCCCATGCCACACAGGGCCACCTGGGGAAGCACCAGGTTTGGTCAAGAGGCAGAGGGTTGGAGGGGAAAACATGGGCAAGAGTCTTCTTGTGGTTTCCATAGGAAAGAACTGGTGAGGCAAGATAAGCAGGTTTAAGATTGGAGAGTTTGAATAACTTCATCTGGCGCTGTGGTGACGGGCTCTGTCCAGTTGGCTGAACCCTGGTCTGGAGATGATCAGGTCAGGGCAGTAGTGGCTAGTGTGACAGCCTGTCCCAGGAAGAACCAAGGCCACTGAGGCGTCTGGGCTCCGGATTGGTTAGTTTGCAATTTGTTGTCTCTTTGGAAAAGAGGTAGCCTTGGAGGTGCAGTCTCTCCAGGGTCCGAATGTCAAAGCATCAGAATTACAGAAAACAGGGTGCACCTGGCTGCTCCGTTGTCAATATGAGTCTTGATCTCAGGGTTGTGAGTTTGAGCCCCATGTTGGGCGTGCAGATTACTTAAACAAACAAACATTAAAAAAATACAGAAAATCGGGGCGCCTGGGTGGCACAGCGGTTAAGCGTCTGCCTTCGGCTCAGGGCGTGATCCCGGCGTTCTGGGATCGCCCCACATCAGGCTCTTCAGCTATGTGCCTGCTTCTTCCTCTCCCACTACCCCTGCTTGTGTTCCCTCTCTCTCTGGCTGTCTCTATCTCTGTCGAATAAATAAATAAAATCTTTAAAAAAAAAAAAAAATACAGAAAATCAAAAGTCATGATTAATCCAGAGTTGTCAAAGCATGTTTTTCTACTTCCATCATTCCTTTTGCATTTAGTAGCTGGCAATTCTCTGTTAAAAAAAAAAAAAGTTTTCTCCCTTAGAAATTAAAAATATTGTTTCTCAATTTTAGCTATCATCAGCTATCACACTGTTGCAATCCAGTGACTTGTCCATGTGCTTTAAGTATAGTAAGATCCCTTTTCTAGATGCTGGAGATGGGATAGGTGCAAAGAGCCAGGAATCTCTACACTCCTGGAGCTTACATGTGAGTGGCGACGGGGGGGTGCGGGGGGAGAGACAGGAAACAAGATATGCAGGTTCTCCTATATGTGAGACAGTGACAAGTGCTGTGGAGAAAAATAATGCAGAGGAGGCCGCAAGTTTTGGGTGAAGTGGCGCACGATAGGCTGCAGGATGAATGGGGTCACATTGAAGTAAAGACCCAAAGGAATTCAGGAAGCAAACCAAGTGGCTCTCTGTGGGAAGAATGTTCCCGAAGGGGAAACAGTTAAGTGCAAAGGCCTTGAGGCAGGTTTGAAGGAAAGCAAAGAGACAGGTGGGCTGGAGTCAAGTGGGTGAGGTAGTGAGAACTAAGGTCAGGGGTGCCCGGTGGCTTAGTCGGTTAAGCTTAGGTGTTGGTCTCAGGGTTGTGGGTTCAAGCCCCGCATTGTGCTCCATGCTGGGCATGGAGCCTACTGGAAGGAAAGGAAAGAAAGGAAGGGAGGGGAGGGGAGGGGACGGAGGGAGGGAGGGAGCGAGGGAGGGAGGAAGGAAGGAAGGAAAGAAAGAAAAGAAAGGAAGGAAGGAAGAGGGAGGGAGAGAAATGGAAAGGAAAGGAAAGAGAAAAGGGAGTCAGAGGTAACAAGGGATCAGATCTTGGGGGGCCTTTCAGGCATTGTCCAGGCAAGGAGGAAGCCACTAGAAATTTCCACAGATGCTAACATCTCAAACGTTAGAACAAGCTTTCTGCTTAGACTTGCTTCATCCCCAGACACCATGTCAAGTTCAATATGTAATGTGTTAATGGCCACAGTGCCCCATCTGTTTATTCCCTGAGTGTTCTTGGAAGCAGCTGTTGAATGCGATGGTGAGGGACACAACAAGATGGGTCCCTGCCCTCCTGGAGCCTAGAGTCAAGTAAGGGAAGAGAGACCATACAGTAATCTCCCACACAAGTGTCAAATGCCACCAACCCAGCCTGGGAGGGAGGTTGGAGAAGGCTCCCCTGAGGATGGGACTCCTCTCTTCTAGCATCTGAAGCGTGAGAGGAGTCAACAAGTGAAGAGAGAAGAGGATTGTTCTAGGCAAAAAGAACAGTGTGGGGGAGCAGGGGCAATGTGGTGCGGGACAAAATGGAAAGCAGGTGCCCGCATCCTTTCTGAAAGCCCTGGGAGATGCTAAGCAGAGAGAACAGATCAGGGCTCGGTGGGGCCCTCTTCCACTGTGGAGAAGAGCCTGGAAGCTGGAGATGGATGGAGTCGGACAGCAGGAGACATTATGGCCCAGGAAAGCAGAGGGGGTGCTATGAATGCAGGGGGGGTTCTGGGGATGAAAAGATGTGGACAGATTCCAGAGATACTGGGGAGGTGGGGTGTAGGGGGTTGAGGAATTGACAAGACTCGTCTCCATAATCAGTAGGGCGTGGGGTAGGGGAGAGGAACCTGTCTAGTTCTGATGTGTTTTTGGAGTAATGTTGTTGGGGTCCAGAGCCGATGGCCAAGAAAGAATTCTTGAGATGTCTTTGTTGCAAAAGGTGGTTTTATTAAAGCACGGGGACAGGACCCGTGGGCAGAAAGAGCTGCTGCCCCGGGGTTGTGCGGAACAACTGACATATACTTTGGGGTTGGGGGAAGTCAAGACAAAGGGAACTTCCGAAAGGATTTTCATATGCTGAAGAAGACGTACAGGATACTGGAGGCCTGGCTATTGTCAAGCTAAGGTAGTTCTTCTCTCCAGCAAGGCATTAACATTAAGACAGGAGCTTCCTGGAGGAAGCCTCAAGTATTTGTCAGTGAGCTTCAGGTTATAAAGACAGTTAATTTTATCTGCATTTCCTCCTGCCTTTGTTTCCCACGTTTGGCTTGTAGAATACCAGGGTTCATCTTGAGGTTGACATTTCTCCTTGACCTTTTTGTTTCTATCCCCACCCCCAAGGTTGCATTAGCGGCCTGCTGAGTTTAATCAAGTCTGTTGAACACTGGAAAATCCCCTGTCCTGGTGATACTGGGAGTGAAGGGATAATCAGTCTATTTCCAGAACCCAAAGAGGGTTAGGATAGAAAGTAGCTTTTCTTTAGCTCTCATCCCTCCCACCACGCCTTCCCCACTAGAGCTCCCGCATCTGTGAGCCCCTCTGGAAGGAGAGCAGAGGTCTTTGCCTAATGCCTAGAACTGCTGAAACCACCAGTTCACCCGTCTCAACACTAATCCCATTTCCACTCTGCTCCTTAAATGGGATTTGGCTTCTAGACATTGAGACGTGGGTGTGGGCCCCCTCTCCAGGTTCCCTACAAATTCCCCCACGCACGTCAGCCAGGGGCCTCGGTGGGGTCATCTGGTTACACAGAGCAGGGGCCAGCCGCTCGCCCCGGAGGGACAGAGCCCCTCTCCTCACCTCTCGGGCCCATCTGGCTGGCTGCACAAGGTACATGACTGCCCCTGGCCCAACGCTTCTCAGACCCCGGGGCAGGCAGAGGGAAGAGCAAGGGGCAGGACGATGGGTGTTTTCCTGTGGTCAGTCTGCCCCAGTTTCGCCTTTTCCGTGTGGTTTCACGGACTTTGCTTGTTAACAAGACTCAGGGTATATTGAGGTCCAGACAGCTAAGAGGCCTTTCCACTGTGCGTCATGCTGGGCAGCAGTGGGAGAGTGGGACAGGACTCCTGGGGATTTAACATATTTTGAAAATGGTATTTGTGAAGTGGTTATGGTGTGGTTTTTGGGAATCTTTCCTATTCTAATTGCCATGGGACATGGTTGTGCTAGAATTTTAAATCCAATCTGGCCAAGTGTACTGACACCAGAGGCTAATCAGGAAGTCAAATTTCCAGGTGAGGTTTACTAAGAAATGTTTGAGGCTTATCAGGAAAAAGAAAACACACATTCTAGAAAAAGTCCCCCACGGTGTCACACACACTAGACAGAGGCCTTATTTCATCAAACATCTGTATTTAAGCAGATACAAGGAAATGTCTACTGGGCGCGCGGCATCTCACGTGTAGGTTTTATACCCAGAATGTTCTTGACCGCACATTCAGCATCATTTTACCTTTCTGCAGCCCGCTGACACCTGACGCACACCCCGAGGTGGAGGAAGCCAGCTGCCAGCAACACGTACCATGGCAGCCAGCACGAAGAGCAGCAAGTCTGCACCAAACCATGTGATCTTCAAGAAGATCTCCCGGGACAAGTCGGTAAGTGGAACAGAAATGAGGGGCTTGATGGAAAGAAAATTTTTTTAAAGGAGCTTTTTTGAGAATAGATACGGGGCACCTGGCTGAGCATGCAACTCCTGATCTCATGAGTTCAAGCCCCACACTGGGCGGTAGAGATTACTTAAAAAAAAAAAAACAACAAGAAATAGACACGATCAACACCAAAATCCTGAGAGGTTGTGTTCTGTCTCTATTTGCGATGAATGATAAATGAGACATAATCGAATGGATGAATTGCACACATCACACGTACAACTTCTTTTCAGTCTTCTAAAGAACTTAGCCCTGAGACCCTTAATTTTCTCCTTGTCTCTTGTCCCCACCCCCTTACTTCCAATTTTATTTTTTTCCTAGCTGGCCTTGAACCAATGACTTACCATTTCAAACACTGCTTTGTTGATACTAATTTGTGGGGCTCTTTGTCATCTCACTGCCTGCCTGGGGAAAGCCCCAATGCTGGTCCAAGGCAGCCCTACCTTCTGTGCGCCAATCCCAGCCGCCATGCTTCCAATCCTCAATTGGCCTCAGGGCCACTGGGTAAGGGAACACACCGCAGCTGCATGGCTGCCAATGTCCTGGCAGCTCGTGTACTCCGCAGAGATGATGCCACTGTTGGCTCCAGCTGGGGCGCAGCAGATGGTCTAGATGTGCCCATGAACTTTTGGCATGAGAGGCCTGACAGAAGGTCACCCCACAGCCTCCATGGATGGGGTCTTCTTGCTCCATTCAGTGGCTTCTTAGGGGCTGGCAATCTAGCTCGGCGCCATCCAACTCAAGCTGCAAATGTTATGTTAAAGCGTGTAGCAGCCACATTAAAAAAGAAGAAACAGGTGGAATTCATTTTAACATGTATTTTATTTAACCCAGTATGTCTAAAACACTATCATTTCAATGTGCAAATGATATAAAAGTTATTGATGATATTTTACGTTCATTTGATAAGTCTTTAAAGTCTGGTCTGTATTCTCCATGTATAGCACTTGTCAGTTTGGAATGGCCATATTTCAAGTGTCTGGAAGCCACCTGTACCTAGTGGCTACTGTATTGGACAGGGGGGACCTAGATCATCCTTCTGGTTCACTTCTGAGACCTTCCCGCAGAAGTGGTTGAAATTTTGCTTTCAGAGGCTCTTCATACAATTGACTCAGTCTGCTCTTTACTCAAGCACCTTAGCCCTGGGGACTGTTTCTGTCGCTGAGTCAAGGTGCAGGACACAGAGAATCATTATCAGCACAATTAGGCCCTTACCTGGCACACGCAGTTCTGAAAGCATGATTACCTAATCAAGGGACTTCTCAGAGCTCTATTTTCTGTGCTTTGTAAACCTGAACTTTGGACTTTTCCTTTAAGGCCTCTCAATGTTAAGCCTATGTTGGGCCCAAAAGAAACTCTTTGATCCTCATAGTACAACACAACAGAAACGGGTTTGCACCAGGCACTCTCTGCCCTTTCGGCTCCCAGCTGAGGAACTCCACTTTGGAGTGATAATTTGCAGACCCCTCAACCATTGATTCCCCAAACTCTCTCCCAACTTTGTGTCTTCCCACGCAATTTGTCTTGACTTCTGACAGAAGAAGAGAGAAGCCACTCCTGCCAGGTTGTATCATTTTCCCATTTTTTTCTTCCTCACAACTATAGACATCCTCTGAATCAAGAAATTTAGAATTTTTGTATATGGGGGAAAATCCATTCGTTAATGTCTCACATATTACGACTATTCCAATTGCAACCTCTTTATGGCTCCAGGCATGGTGCACCAGGAGCCCTGGGCCCATTTCTCTGTGATTCTCTCCACTTTGCCCTCTGCTGTGATCTTCATCCTCCAGCTGGTGGCAAGATGGCTGCCCTAGCTCCAGGTGTCTCACCCTCACTTTCTTCCTGAAGAATGAAAAAACTCTTGCTTCCTGGTATCTCTTCTCAAGAGTGGGAAATTATTTTCCCAGTAGCCCTCCAGCAGACTTCTCTCATATCTCATTGGTCAAAACTGGGTCACATGCCCACCCTAAATGGATCAGGCCAATCAAGAACCATCCTCTGGGGCTGGCCTCCTCTTAGCACGCGACCCCATGGGGGATGGTGAACCCTGAACATAATTGGCAACTTGTATCCAGGAAGAAGGGAGCTTGGTTTGGTGGTTGAGCAAGGAGCAGGTGGGCTGCAGCTCAATATTGTTCAGCCCTACTTCTCTTCCTGCTCCTGCCCCTTCCTTTCCCTTCCCTCCCCTTCCAATTGCAGCAGAAGACATGCCTTTGCTCCCATCGGAGGTTCATGCTGTTTACACCTGGGTCAGGGTCTACCTCCTCCTCAGAGTCCCCCACTATCAGCTTCTCCCTCCCTACCAGTACTTTGCCTGAGCGTAAAAACAAGTAAGGACCTCATGCAGCTTAAAGACAACAACTGACAAACTCCCCTTGACCTTGTTGCCTTTCCAGTTCCTCTTCCTCCACAGCTAAAGCTTAAAAAAGAAGAAAACACACTCCACCTACCTTCAATCTTCCCTACTCCCAACCTCCATCAAATGCCTAACTGGCTTTCCCCTTGTCCATTTATTCTCTACTTTGCTGCCAGTGTCTTCTCCTCCATAAAATGGGACTAATTCCTATCTCACAGAGTAGTTGTGGGTTTTCAGTGGAAGAATGTAGTCAGTGTTGAGCTTGGTGCCAAGCTTAAAATGCTTCAGTGTTGGGGGCGCCTGGGTGGCTCAGTTGGTTAAGCATCTGCCTTTGGCTCAAGTCATGATCCTGGGGTCTTGGGATTGAGCCCCTTGCTCATCAGGGAGCCCACTTCTCCCTCTCCCTCTGTTCCTCCCTTGTGCTCGCTCTCTCTCTCTCTTTTTCTCAGAAATAAATAAATTCTTTTAAAAAAATGCTTTAACATCTTCCTAGAGTCTTTAAGGTTGGGTCCTGTAAGACCCTTTCCGGCATCATCCCTCTTTGGTCCATTCACGTGCAGATGAAGCCATTGGTTCCAGAAGCATTCTCTTGATTCTGGGCTTTGTATACACTGATTTTATTTTTATTTTTTTTAATTTTATTTTTTTTATTTTTATTTAATTTTTGGTCCAGAAAACATCCTCACACCATCCAACACCTCCTTGCTTCCCAGCCGCCTGACTATGTAGTCCTTTGGGTGCTTCCACATCAACATTACAAATAACCGTGACGGTATAGGGATTTGCTCCGGGATATCTGATACGAGGGGGTGGAAATAGATGACTGAATGCCAACAGAAATGATTCTGGGAGTTCATGGATGTAAGAATACGAATTTAAGAGGCTTAGGGAAGAAGGGCCTAGGTAGAGTGCACGCAGCCACTCATTGGTGCCCTTTGCAAATGTGGATTAGAATCCTGTTGAGCACCAGGTACTGTGGTAGAAACTTGATGGCTGAAAGATGAAAGAATTCCTACCATCAAGGCACTCATAGTCCTGTGACTTAGAGCAGTGAGTGATGGTGAACGAGACTCGTGCTCTCCCACAAAGGAGGTTGGCCGAGACCTTCACTGCTGAGGACACAAACAGACAGGAAGAGGACCGAAACGGCAGTCATTGCCCCCCAACTCCCCCACCCCTCTTGCTCAGAGCATGGGTTCTGGTGTACCTGTCTGGCAGCTCGCCTGGTAGGATTTCAGGGACTCTGGAACTCCTGCCTCTACGCTCAGTTCAGAGATTCTTCTAATGAGGAGGGCAAACCTTTCATTCACAGCCAGATATAAGAGGCTTCAATGTTGGGAGGAGCCTCAGTTGCTTTAAGTGTAACTTTCCACTGAAGTGTTATTAGGGAATTCGACAAGTCACCTGGTTAATGTCAGACCTGGGCTTGGTGGGAAAAGGTGGGAGAACAGAGACCATCCAAAGGGATCGAACACTTCCTTGGACCACATTTATGGGGCTGAGGAGAGAGTGCAACTTGCCTGTAATCCATAGTCTCTGCCCACAGCCAAGCAGGGAGACAGGAGGTGATGGGCAAACTGCAGGGAGGGCAGCAAGTCTCCTCAAGATTAATCAAAATGTGTCAGTTTTTGCCAGGTTTGGGGTTTTTGGGGCGGTTTTTTTGACTGTTGCTGATTTTTTTTTGTTTTTGTCGTTGCTGATTTTTTTTTTTTTAAGATTTTATTTATTTATTCAACAGAGATAGAGACAGCCAGTGAGAGAGGGAACACAAGCAGGGGGAGTGGGAGAGGAAGAAGCAGGCTCACAGCGGAGGAGCCTGATGTGGGGCTCGATCCCAGAACGCCGGTATCACGCCCTGAGCCGAAGGCAGACGTTTAACCGCTGTGCCACCCAGGCGCCCTGCTGCTGATTTTTAACACGAATGTGCTAGTGTTATTTGGCCACTTAAAATCCACATCTGTTCTTCCCACAGGTGACCATCTATCTGGGGAAGAGAGACTATATAGACCATGTTGAACAAGTAGAGCCTGTGGGTAAGTTGAGTTTGGAGCAAGATTTTAATTTTAATGCTGGTTTTCCTTAAAGCCATCAGACAACTGCTACTTTCGTATTTTTTCAAGTTGGCTTTGCTGATAATCTAATCAAAGAAATGCAAATTAAAACATCAGCGAGGTAGCCACTGGCTGACTGGAAACAATTTCGGAGTGTGGGGGAGACAAAGGACTCATTTCTAGACTATATAAAGAAACTCAGCAATAAGAAAGACAAAATCCAATTAGAAAATGCGCAAAAAACATGAAAAGCAGTTTATCGAAGAAAATATATGGATGGCAAAGAAGCCCATGGAAAAATGGTCAACATCATTATCCATTAGGCAAATGCAAATTAAACCACAATGGATCAAAATATCATTATATACCCGTCGAAATAGCTAAAATGAAAAATAGTGACAATACCAAAATGTGGTGAGGATGTTGAGAAACCAGATCACTCATCCATTGCTGGTGGGAATGTGAAATGGAACACCTACTCTGGCAATCAGTTTGGCAGTTTCTTTAAAAATTAAGCATATACTTATCATCTGACCCAGCAATTGCTTTCCCAGGCACTCATCCCAGAGAAATGAAAACTCATATCTACACAAAAACCTGTACGCGATTGCTATGGCAGTTTGAATTGTGATCGCTCCAAACTGGAAGGAACCAAAATAGTCTCTCAATAGGTGAATTGGCTGATTCAACAGATGACTGGATTAAGAAGCTGTGGTCCATATATACAATGGAATATTACTCAGCTATCAGAAAGAACGAATTCTCAACATTTGCTGCAACATGGACGGCACTGGAGGAGATAATGCTAAGTGAAATAAGTCAAGCAGAGAAAGACAATTATCATATGATTTCTCTCATCTATGGAACATAAGAACTAGGA
>NC_048219.1:192738381-192742426 GCF_002007445.2 Ailuropoda melanoleuca
TTACATCGGAATCCGGGGATGTACTGTATGGTGATTAACATAATATAATAAAAAAAATAAATTAAAAAAAAAAGATATCTTAAGTAAAAAAAAAAAAAATAGGTGAATTGGTTGAAACAAGCTGTGGCTCATCCATACTGAAATTCTACTCAGCAGTCACAAAGAACGAGCCCCTGATACACGCAACAGCGTATGGATCCCCAGGGCATTATGCTGAGGGGGAAGAGCCAATCTCAAAAGGCCATATGCTCTATGATTTCACTTAGATAACAATCTAGGGATGACGAAATTGAGGCAGTGCTAAGCACAGATGGTGGGGGANGGGGGGGGAGGCAGTGCTAAGCACAGATGGTGGGGGAGGGGCTGACCCAAGGGCTAGCTCTTCCGTGAGGGAACTGTCAACTTGCACAGGAGGTAAAGTGACTTAGAACTGTACACGCACTGTACCGCGTCAGCTTCCTGGCTTCGATATCATGCTACAGTTATCCAAGATGTAACCACCAGGAGAAACTGAATGAAAGATACACAGGGACGTCCCTGTACTATCTTTGCAACTTCCTGCGAATGTATAATTATTTCAACTAAAATAGCTATTTTTAAAAGGAGAGAGTGTAAAAAAAACCTGGCATTTCTAGGCACTTGAGAATGAGAATGTCCCTGAGCAGAGCACTTTCTGGAAGGTCATTTGGCAGTGTGTCATCAAAACCTAAATCTAGTTCTACTGTTGACTGATACAAAGATGTATCTGTAAGGATGTTCATCACAATATTCATGATAATGGGGGAAATTGGAAATAAATGCCCTAACTAGAGGGGGTTAATTAATTATGGTACATCCATTCGATGGAGCCACATGTGGCCATTAAAATGATGAGTACATATTGTGTGTGTGTGTGTGTGTGTGTAAGAAAAGATGTTTGCAATATATAGTTGTATGAAAAAAGCCGTTAACTGAACAGTATGTATAGTGTGATCTCATTTTTTTAGTAAAAACATCCATATAAGTGTATATACATTTAGTCAAAAAATTCTGTGCCAGTATCTTGACAATGGGGATCTCTGAGTGGTGGATATTTGGGCGACTTTGTTTATTCTTTGCTTCACTTACGTTTCTAATTTTCCTATAATGAACATGGATTACTTGTGCAATTAGAAACTACAGAGAGGGGCGCCTGGGTGGTTCAGTCGGTTAAGTGTCTTGACTCTTGATCTCAGCTCAGGTCTTGATCTCAGGGTTGTGAGTTCAAGCCCTGCTTTGGGCTCTGCGCTGGGCACGGAACAGCCTTAAAAACAAAACAAAAACTACAGATAAATATATAAAGAAGGCCTCTGGTCTCTTTCATCTTCTCTTCCCTCATTGCTCTCTCCCTTTTGGTTTAGATGGTGTCGTGTTGGTGGATCCTGAACTTGTGAAGGGAAAGAAAGGTGAGCCAGACTTCTGGTGCTCCCAGGAACAGGTCAGGTCTGGTATCTGGGGAGGGGAGGCCGGGAAGCAGCTGGTGCTGTCTCACACACCCATCACTGCCAGGCCGTTACCCACCACTGCCTCGTATAATCTTCAGGACACTGTTATGTTCACATTGGAGCTCACTGTCCCCATTTCTCAGATGAAGGTAAAGACCCAAGGGAGCCACTTGTCCAGGGCAGCAGGATAAGTAAACGGCGGATGGAGCGTGGAGCGCAGGTCTGTGGGCTCCATCAGCTGTGTGCGTGCCCTGTGCCAGTGGCAAAACTCAGGAGGGCTCTTTGGTGGGTTTATCCCAAAAGGGGGAAATCGAGCTTGCTGGAAGGTTCATTTTCTTTTTATGCTGACTGTGCTGGTTCTGAAGGACAGCAGCACAGCCTCCTTGCAGATCTCTGGCAGCTGTGATGTGTGGGGCAAGTAGTTTGGTGCTAATGACAATTGTGTAAACTAGATTAGGGCAGACCTGAGTTATCCTTATGATAACGTCACTGACTCAGTTCCATTCTAACTGTGCTTTTTTGAGTGGTTGCTACTGGCAACCACAAGGAATGATTCCCAGCCCTGGATGTGTCCATGGGAGCACATCAGATGTGGGGCCGTCAGCATTGAGGGGGCATGGCAGAAATTGGGCTGAAAACCACCTCTTCCGTTGCCTCTGAGTTCCTCCTGGGTGCCGTGCTTCTCTCCAGCACCTGGAGGAGCCTGGTTTGAGCTCTGAAAGCCCACACCCTTGGCCGGAGAAGGGCACCTGCTCTGAGGGAAAACAGTGTCCAGTGAGGGAGGCATAAGGCCAGGTCATCTCTGGGCACCTTCCTCTCACAAACATTGGATAAGGGACAGGCCAGCCGTCAGTGGCTCTTCTGAGCTTCGTGGTGAAGACACAGACAAAATTCACAACCAATGACTTTTAGGGACTTGGGGGGACCACTTCTGCTATGCTTTCTGTTCAAGAAGAATGCACGTTGTATGCTTTTGTTTACCCCATTAGAGACTGTTATAAATAGTCCTCACCCAAAACCTATAGTTTTGTATAATCCTTTCGGTCCACTGCAGGCACGGATTATGTCTGTTTAATCAGGTTGAATTTTCAGAGGTGGTGACTTAGAGAATGCTTGATGAGTTTCTGAGCAAGGTGAAAGACGCGTTTCTGGGATTTGGTTGCTTCACTTCTCTTTGTCCATGAGCCACTGTCCCGCCACTCTGGCCACCCCCTGTCTGGCTTGGGTCTGTCTTACTCCCTAGCACTGTTTCCCTCTGCTTATCACCTTCACTCTCTGTTAAAAGCCTCCTGAGGTCCCCAAGCAGGTGGGTCTGGAGAAGGGGGTGGTGGGATGGAGGACACAAGGGGAGTCTATAGGCAATATCTGTGGTTCATGGAGGTGCCTCCCCGTCCTCTGACTCACATACGCCTTCAGAGTAATCCGCACAAGCCCCAAGGAAGGTGCTGGATCTCCAGAAGTGTGCGGCCTGGCTGGGTGGCATGGTTCTCAAACCCCCTCCCCTCCCGAGGCTGGTGGGTGGGCGCTGCGGAGGGGCGGACAGTGGCCGGGGTCGCTCTTTGCTCACCCGGCCAGGCGGGGGCGCCATGCCTACGGGGCAAGCCCGCCCTCCTCTCGTCTCCCTTCCAG
Source organism: Ailuropoda melanoleuca (assembly GCF_002007445.2). Taxonomy (NCBI): domain Eukaryota; kingdom Metazoa; phylum Chordata; class Mammalia; order Carnivora; family Ursidae; genus Ailuropoda; species Ailuropoda melanoleuca. Next base: position 192,741,474 of record NC_048219.1, read on the forward strand.
TGTACGTGTCCCTGACCTGCGCCTTCCGCTACGGCCAGGAGGACATTGACGTGATTGGCCTGCGCTTCCGCCGGGATCTGTACTTCACTCAGGCCCAGGTGTTCCCACCTGTGGAGGCCGCTGGGGCCCCCACGAAACTGCAGGAGAGCCTGATGAAGAAGCTGGGGGGCAACACGTACCCCTTCCTGCTCACGGTGGGTGATTCCTCTCCCCGCCCTGGGTCCCTGCCCTGATTCCTTTGCCCACAGCACCTTGCAGTGTGACCGGGAGTGAAGGAGAGGGGACGGAGCAATGACTTCGCATTTGCGGGCCTCCAAATTGCATCCTTGGAGGAAATTCTAGATTGCACGGGCTGTGATTGTCTTTTTTTAAGTCCTTGAAAATAGCCTCTCAGCCTTTGAAGGCACCACTTCAGCCTACGGTTTAAATATTTCCCTTCATCCGACCACCTAATTATACGGGCTTGTTATTCCTTCACTTGCACATCTATAAAAAGAAAGACGTGCCCCTCGGTTGGCCCGGACGAGCTCTAAACATGAAAGAGCTCCCTGCCGGACAGGAGATCGTACTGAAGTCAGAAGTCGTCCGTGGCCTTGACGGCTGGGCCGTGGGTCACTAGATGAACAGCCCCATCTCTCGCCGGGGGAGTCCCGGCTACCCGCGGTGCCTCCGAAAGACTCCGGCGTGAACTCAGTCTGGGGGAAACTGCCGCGACCCTCTTTACTAGCCTGTTCATGTGTCTTAAGATTATCTATTTCTCCAAAGTTATATGGGTCAGCCTTATCAGGGAAGGAAATTGTGACATAGCTGCAACACGAATGAACCCTGACAACATCAGACTGCGTGACAGAAGCCAGACACACAAGGATACCCGAGTGTCTGATGCCAGTCACGTGGGAGACCCGGAGCAGTCAGATTCAGAGACGCGGAGCGTGGAGTGGTGTTCAGGGAGT
>NC_048219.1:192742823-192767886 GCF_002007445.2 Ailuropoda melanoleuca
GGGGGCGTGGTGGGGGTGGAAACCTTTTGGGTGTGGATGGTGGGGGTTATTGCAAGACAGTGTGGATGTACTTCACGCCACTAAACGGTACGCTGGAAACCTGTCTTACGTTGTACGTACTTAACAACTTCTTTTTTTTTTTTAATCACTTAAATCATTTTTGTGGTCCTGCGTGTTCTCATGATCTGGTACTGGGAGTTTGAAGTGACATCACCTTGTAAAGCTAACATGCCAACACGTTTCAAAAGCCTTAAAAATGTGATTTTGACCTATAATTCCCTTTCTAGCAGCATAGCCTGTGGACTTAATTGGATAAAACTGTGCGGAGGTGGATGAAGAAGTCTTACAGCTATGTTGTTTATTATGGCAGAAAAGCAAAGTACCGTTGAATGCAGGGCCCCCCAACAGAGGGGGCTGGCTCAATTAAATGTGGTGTTAATGAAGCCTGAAGAACGGCAGAACTCGCAGTGTAGAAAAATGGTTATAGTGCATTCTGAGGAGGGTTAGAGCAGGGGTGGGAGCAAAGCAGACAGCAGGACACGTGGCATCATGGGTCTCAATTCTGTAATGCACACACGCGTATGTACACATTTGTGTGTGAGGGAGCCCACAGGACACTTGGAAGTTCGTATTCATGATGTTCCTCCGGGTATTGGTAATACGGGTGAACATGGTTTTTTGTGGGGTTTTTGTTGTTGTTGTTTTGTTTGCTTCTCCTTCCTTCTCCCAGTTTTGTACATTGAGTGCATGTTACACGTGGAATAACTGCCTCTGAACGAAAGGATTTGTTTCTTCCCACAGTTTCCTGATTACTTACCCTGTTCAGTGATGCTGCAGCCAGCTCCGCAAGACATGGGGAAGGTCAGTTCCAAAAGAAAGGCCATGGATTCATTCATTCATTCATTCATTCCTTCACATAAAATAGTGGGAATTTCAAACATGCCCAAAAGCAGAGAGATGTTATAACGAATCTGTTGCTTGTCTTCAGCAGCCATTAGCCAGGACGGAGCCTGGGGACAGAACAGTAGTCAGTCCCGCCCCTTTTGGGTCCCACAGGTTACTGGGAAGAATCAGGCAAAAATGAAGTAACAGGTGTCTCCAGGGCCCATCCAAGGACGGTAGGCACTCTGGAGAACAGGAGGCTGGTGAGAGGCTGGTGGGGTGATTGTTCGGGATGTTTAAAGAAGGCCTCCCCAGTAGGATAAAGGTGAAGCCATGCTATCCCAGGGGAGAGTGTTCCAGGCAGAGGGGGCACGCTGCCTGGTATGCTGGGCCAGGTGGAGCAGGGCGAAATGGCCCGAGCAGGTCAGAGGCGTGGGAGGTGCGGGCCCCATAGACTTTTTCAGTGAGCGGGGAGCCACTGGTGGGCTCTGAGCAGTAGGTGCTGACTTCAGCTTCCCAAGGGCACCCTGACCATGGCGCTGAGAGGGTTTGGGTGGTCCACGCACGAGCGCCTCAGAGGGGAGAGAAGCAAAGGAGCTGAGTGTGCGCCGGGAGGAGCCACCCAGGCGCCCCTCGTGCTGGATTATTTTTAAACTAGATCTCAGAATTGTCATGATTCCACGGCTATAGAACCAATGAGGCTGTGGCTCATATGCCACCATCAGCACAACTGATTTCATGTCCTTTGGCCAATTGCACTTTTTCCCTCGGGGGTGCCTGCTGTGCGGTGATGCGAAGACATGAGCAGGCTGGGGAGGGGCCGCTCGGGGTGGATGCATTTGTTCTGCCCACACAACATACTGCTATTGAGTCAGTTTAAAAATCAGAAGGCTTTGCCCCAAATTCCATTTCCAGCTTGTTTGCGCAAGTTGGAAGAGCTGCCAGCGCCGGCCCCCGTTCAGGCGGGGCCACGCCTGGGTGTGGCCGACCAGCCCTCCAGGGTTGGCGGCCAGTGTGGGCAGTCGTGGCCCCCCTGCCAGCCCCATGAGCACCTGTGTCTAGGCCCTGCTGTGGGCGGGGTGGCCTCAGGGACATGCATGCGGGGTCCCATCTAGAGGGATGGCTAAATGGGGGCGGGGAGGGCTGGACACCGTACGTGATGTCCCTGGGAGCTTGGGGCCACAGTGCACTCCTCATCCTGACGTCAGTCTTTCCTTACGTTTTTTCCTCATACGGCAAATCTAACCTTCATGGGGTAGCCCTCGAAAGGATATGGCTAAGACAGAAAGACTAGGTGCCACATAACATCCCTGTGGGACGTGGGACCCCATCCCAGCTCCCGGGAAGGGAGGTGCTGACTGAAGCCTTGTCTCTTCTCTTGCCCCCTGCAGTGCTGTGGGGTCGACTTTGAGGTCAAAGCATTTGCCAGGGACAGCGCAGAAGACGAAGGGGACAAAGTGCCCAAGAAGTAAGCATGTAGCTGTGGGACATGGGGCGGCACCCAGGGTGGGAAGCAGCCCCTCACTTCAGCTCTGTGCGGCAGAGCTCCCTGCACAGGGCTGCATGGCCAGGGAGATGGGGCCCCCCCGCCCAGGAGTCAGGACGTCTACACATGGGGCAGGGTCAGTGGCTCATCATTTGGGGGAGAAAAGGAAAATGGCCCAGGAGCTAGCAATCTCAAGGTTCACATAAGCCTCCAGCAGCCCCTGGATTCCCTCTCTCCTTAGTTTCCTTCTTTTCGGTAATTCCTCTACTGTGGTAAAATACACACGACATGAAGTTTACCGCTTTAACCATTTCTGAGTGTGCGCTTCGGAGGCATTAAGTACAATATCCACTGTGTTGTGGGGCCATAGTTACAGCACTGTCCGCTGTCCGCACCCCGGATTGTCTACACCCAGAACATTTCATCACCCTGAACAGAGGCTCTCTGCCCATCAGAGACCCCTTGCCCTCCCGCCTTCCCGGGCCCCGGTGTTCACTTTTCTTCTTGTACCCGAACAGTGTTTTCCATCGTGCCCTCAACATTCTCCTCACACTCAACACATGCACGTGGAGGCTTGCTGTCATAAACAGCACCTGCAGGAAGTCACGTTTGTGGAGAACGTGGCAGCTTGTCACGTGAGGCACACACAGCCCTCACCCACCCCGGGCTGTGCCCTGAGAGCTGAGGGTGACAGTGACCTCGAGCCCACGCCAGCCAGCTGGTGAAACCTCAGAGAAGGGACCAGAACACAGGTCCTTGGGGCCCTCCCCCACCCCAGCATGGGGTCCCTCCCTCCTCTGGTTCCCCCGTCCTCCCTGAAGCATCACAGCATGAAGACGGGGAGAGAGGCCTGGACGCCCTCCAAGGGGGCCCGGGGGTAAGCCCAGACCTGTCCCCGCTTGTCGTCCGCAGGAGCTCCGTGCGTTTACTGATCCGGAAAGTACAGCATGCGCCAGCGAAGATGGGTCCCCAGCCCCGAGCTGAGGCTGCCTGGCAGTTCTTCATGTCCGACAAGCCCTTGCACCTGGCTGTCTCCCTCAGCAAAGAGGTGAGCCGCGGGCTGGCACTGTGCCCTGTGTGGGAGCAGGCCTGGAGCCCACTCTGCCGCGGGTGTGTAGCAGGTCATCTGTGTCTAGGCCTAGTTAAAGAACCCATGTTTGTAAATAATTGGCTTTTTCTCATAATTTGGAGCTAGTAAAGGTGACCCTTAGAAGAGGGTCACACTGGCCACATCCATGGCACTGCCAGTCCTGACCAACGAGGGAGAAGGGTGGTAGTTTCCACATACCCCTGAGCCAAGCCATTTTTGCCCCCCCTGTGGCCCCCATGGGTCTCATTTACTAGCTCTGATGAGTGTAGTTTTGCAAATTGTTTACTTCCCTGGAAAATGTAGATTTCCATGTAATGGTGGAGGGGTGACCGAGTCACGTGTGAATGCCGTCTCTTAGGGATGTCACGGTGAAGGAGGGTGAAGAACCACTGGCCAAGGCTGTCTTGGGTCCCTCTGGTCACACAGAGTCATGCACACCTGATGGCAAAGGCTCAGCGTACTGTGTGTATATGCATGCCCGTGCGTGCACATGTGTGCAAGGGTGTGCCCACCGGGGCCTGGATCATGTGGGAATCACTGCTGAGGAGAGCTCTGCCCCTGGGCTCCCCACTGATTCCCCTTCACACACTTATTCTGCTCCAGTGGCCTTGTGATTCCCCTCGGACCCCCATGGCCACTGTTGCCATGACCCTCAGAACTGGGCATTCCAGGTGGGAGCACCCTTGCTCCACTCCTCCTTGGTCACCGCTGTCCTCCTTAGTGCGCCACAGACGAGGCACACCGTGTTCCGGACCCTGGCTAAAGGAGCCCTGTTGCTATCCCTTTATCTTCCTTGAAAGTGTGGGAATTCAGCCACTTTGATTCTGGCTAAAGGACTGAGATAAACCTAGAAAGCCATGAGATTAAAGATACCACCACGCTCTGTTCCTCTTTTCTGACTTACCTGCTAACTTTTTCAGATCTATTTCCATGGGGAGCCCATTTCGGTGACCATTACCGTGACCAATAACACAGAGAAGACAGTGAAGAAGATTAAAGCATTAGGTAGGAACTTCTTGATACGCGAAGGCAGAGTCTTCTGGAATTTCTCCATCTGGTCATACTTCCCCAGGGTTTCTCTTCTGGGTGGGTAAGGCCCTCCTGGGTCTTTGGAACTGCCTGTTTATCTCTGTTGTCATGCACAGGAGGAAACTAAAGGAGGAAAGCCCCTCAGGGGTAGGGCTGTCTGTTGTCCTGAAACAACATCCCTGACAGATGATCCTCCATCACTCCATGTCGTGCCTTCCTGGTTGGAGCCCCTTGCCAGATCCCAGGGAAAGCCACTGGAGTTTTCTTTCTCGGATCAGAATTAATTTTTGTGGACAGAGGCAGCACAGTGTGGTGGGAAAAGCACTGGATTGGGAACAGTGGGCCTACTTTGTGGGCTCGCGCCGTGTGAGTCCTTTCTGAATCCCAGCTGACATCCACGGCACTGATTTCCTGGTCTACCTTCCTGGGTTTTGTGAGGCTCCAGGGATTGGAGGCTGGAAGTGCGTTTGTAAATGGTAAAGCCCTACTGTGTCTGCTGCTGGTGAGTTACCACGACATGATGGCCAAGCCTTGCGTGATACCACACACGAGGCGCACCCTGCCTGCGGTTCTACCCCTTTCTTCAGCTCGGAGGGTGCCCACATACAGGGCCTGGTCTGATATCATGGTCCTCTAGGGGCTACATAAAAAAGACAGGACAGAACAACCAGGCGGGGTGACCTCTAAGTTCACCACTAACTCAAACGCTCAATGACTAAGACAAAGTCAGACTTATAATGTGTTATGGTGACCAACAGACCTAGCTTGACCAGGATTTTCTTTTTCTTTTTTTTTTTTTAAGTTTCGTTTTTTAAAGTAATCTCTACACCTGTTGTGGGGCTTGAATTCATGACCCCAAGATCAAGAGTTGTATGCTTTTCTGCCTGAGCCAGCCAGGTGCCCCTTGACCAGGATTTTCGGTGCTAAAATGGGCTACTTCCAGGCAAATCAGGATGGTTGGTCACTTGTGTCACACACCACTTTCCTCTTTCCTTGTGTGCGTGCATCATAGATGAGATTCAGGAGTTTCGATGCTTGCGTACTGAAGAATTATTACCGTGTTTTCCTGACGCTTATAGCTTTGTCTTATGTTGGTGTAGTTGATCTGGGTTTGGTCTCTGTAGGACCTGGTATTATTTAGCATGTCGTGTGTAGTGTGCAATACAGTGTTCCACAAAGTAGCAGGGTTGAGAAAGTATCATTTGATACTTCAATTTTAAGTTATTTCTCAAGGTTTTATGAGTTCTCACATCAAGCCCATTAATTTTTGAAAGAAGCCAACATCTGAAGCAAGATGTTAGTAGCTTTCTATAGGCTAGGCACTGTGCTGAGTGCTTCACACAAATTGTTTCTTTTACTCCTCAAATTTGATTTTAGCAGAGATTAAAAATAATTTTTTTTGATCATCAGAACAACTGTGTAAGTTAGATGCAATTGTCACCCCATTTTGCTGATGGGGAAATTGAGGCGTAGAGGAGCTAAGTGACTCACCCCATGGCTGACAGCTAAGCTGGAATTCGAGCCCAAGGAGTCTGGCTCCAGAGCCCATCTTCCTACCCACATGCACGAGTCAGGTCTATGCTGCTGGCGGATGATTTCTAGCTTGGACAACTGGAAGGAGGTGCTCATTAAATAAGATAGTGTTGGAAGGGGTGCGGGTTTGGAGAAAGCACAAATGGTGAGTCCCGGCACACTTGGAAGGATACCCATTGGTAGGTTCGCCGTGGGCTCAGTGGAGAGGGGTCTCCTAGGAGGTGCAGTTTTAGGGAGTCTGGCTCATGGGTGCGAGCTGCCACAGAGCAGGTTATTGGTGAACAGGAGTAGCTTGGGGACAGAACTCAGAAACCCCAGCCTTAAAGCCAAGCCTGAGAAGTGCACTCCAACAGCATTAGAGAGGGAAGACCCACCACGGCCCTGGCAGGTGCCGTGCCCATGCATGGAGGACCCCACGTCGAATCACCCACCCCTGTCCCCCCTTTGCAGTGGAACAGGTGGCCAACGTGGTTCTCTACTCGAGTGATTATTACACCAAGCCGGTGGCCCAGGAGGAAACACAGTGAGTAGCTGCTTGGGTTTCTATTTCTTGGGTGGCTCAGGCTTCCTTGTCAAGTTCCCCTTTCACTCATCCTGAAGAGGGAAGTAGAATGCTTCCCTTCCTTCCCCTTTTCTCACTTCAAGGGCTGCAAAGACAGTTAGCATCTCAGTTCTGTTCTCATTCGCAAGAGTTCCCAGAGATCTCACTCACAAGGAATGATGGAAAGGAGAGAAATAAAGATTGGAATGTCACAGTGGGAACAGCTAGAGCTTTCTGTTGCTGCTTGGAATAAGTCCATAGGAATTTGATACGATTTCTGCCTCCTGGAGAAGGCAAGCCCAGGCGAGGGTTCTCTGTCTTTTGATCTTCAGCTCAATTTGAAAATGTGGTACCAATGACAGCCAGAGTCCAATGATATGTCAGTTCTGAGCCCGGCGTCATGAACCTTTTCTCTCCCTTCATTAGTCTCAAAAGCAGAGGAGTATCCTATGATGATGGGATCTTCCCGCTGCAGCCAGAGACCTGCCTGGTCTTGCTGCTGCTCTCCATTCACACACAGGTTACTGGGGGTGACGCCTCCCCCAGAGAGGGTCGCTCGGGCAGGTCTTTTCCTCTTTGTCTCACTGATGTGTCCCAGCACCGTTGTACGCTGCTGAGCTACAGGAGGGGGGCCGGTGAGGAAAGAAACTGAGTCAGCAAGAGAACATGACGTAAACTTTAAAAGACAATTTTGGAATAAACTATTACTCAAAGCAGATCTGGACTCAAGTTTAAATATAGGTCCAGAGGGGAGGGAGGCAGGAAGGAGCCATAGCTCATCGGCTGCTCGCTTGGTGCTGCTGGCGGGGGTCTGTTCTCCCTGCAGGTGCAGCCTCACATGTCCTCGGGTCCCGGGTCTCCCTGGCTCACCTTCTGGCATATGCTCAATGATGAAAGGAGAAAATGGTCCCTAGCTGAGTTTTTCCCTCAGATAGCCCATTATCTGGACTTCTTTTCAGTAAATTCGATGCATTTTGGACCAAATGATTCCCAGGACACTGGCGACCATTGTAGGGTCCCCCCAAGGGTGGGAAGCAGTGAGTCTGAAAGCTGAGCTAGATCGTGCTCATAGGTCTCAGACTAGAAGGCACTCAGAAGGCTGCAGAACCTGAGTCATTGTCCCCAAACCCTGGGGCTCCCGGGACCCTGGGGCTGACTCCTGGGCCGTGTTTTTAGGGCCATTTCCTGCCTTCTCCTGCCTGGGTACAAGGAGGGAGGATGTGCCGGGAGTGCTGACATAGGCAGCTGGCTGGCATGGACGGCTCTGGGCGCAGGTGTGGTGGCAGGGTGCCGGTGAATGGCAGGCCACCTCTGGAGCCCCCAGGAGCCAGGGAGGTTCCCGAGTTGGAGAAACCCTCGCCGCTGTGTCCCCAGCTCCATCCCCGACCTGCAGACCCACAGTTTGGCACGGGTTCCCTGTGCCTGTCAGAGGCTGACACCTACCACCTGACCAGTGACCCAGTGACAGGGCAGAGCTGGGAAAGACAGAGCAGGTGCACCTTGAACCAAACCAGCCCGGTCCACATGGCTCACAGAGGGCCCCACCGCATCCTCCTCAGCAGTCTGATCCTCCTGGTAGCCAGCTCTTACTGACAGGCGACATCCAGCTGAGGCTTCTTGCTGGCCCTGGCCGGATGGCCTGCAGCCCACGGCATGGGTGTGAAGTCTTAGGAGGAGACTGCCGTGGTCCCTGACCCTTGTGTTCGTCAGTCTCATTTAGCCCCACAGAATACTCTAGATTTTCGGTGACTCAGAGGAAGACAAGGGACTTGCTGCCAGCCTGTTTTGAGATGTCATGAATATTTCTCCTAAGGCAAGTGCACAGATAATCTGAACCACCTTCCCCGTGAGTCACAGGGAACTTGGATCCTGGAAAATGCTGGTCTCATGGGACTGATGGTGGCTTTATGGCCCTAAACATAGTTAGCCAAGTATCCTCTCTGTGTTTCTTCCTACAGAGAAAAAGTGCCACCAAACAGCACTCTGACCACGACGCTGACCCTGGTGCCCTTGTTGGCCAACAACCGTGAAAGAAGGGGCATCGCCCTGGATGGGAAGATCAAGCACGAGGACACGAACCTCGCCTCCAGCACCATGTGAGTCCTTGTAGCTCAGGAGACGGGCCCCCAAGACTCATGCAGAGGTAGTGCTGGTGTGTTCCCCTCTCGTCTCACCCCCGGGCTCACAGGCTCACATGGAGCTGGATGGCTGTCACTCCAGGTGCAGAGGGCAGACTCGGTGGCCCAAGCAGGGCCCATGCTCCCTCCCCTGGTGCGACGTGGTGGTTATAGCCGTGGGCTCTGGGGGCAGTCTCCTGCCAAACCCCGGCTGCACTGCTTACCGTCTGGGCTGCCCTGGGCAGATTATTTGGGTTGCCTCAGAACCTCAGTTTTTCCATCTGTTCAGTGGGGTGCTGCCTTTTCTCATGGAGAGGTTTATAAGGATTATGGGAGACAATCCATGTAAAATGTGCTGCTGGGTACACAGTGAGCACTCTAGAAATGTCAGCCATTACCTTCTAAAAATATCATTAGTTAGTGTAGTGCTCTAAGCACAGAAACTGAGTAGTGCAGGGTCGCCTGCCTGGCCCAGTCGGTAGAGCACACAACTCATGATCTCGGGGTCATGAGTTCAAGCCCCACGTTGGGCATGGAGCCTACTTAACAAATAAAATTTAAAAAAGAAAATAAACTGAGTAATGCAGGTGGCTGCATGCATGATGGAAATGTCATTTATTCATTTCTACCAGGAAAGGTAAAGAACAGGAGGTCATGATAGCTATAGATGTCAATTAAATTTCAATGAAGCTAAGCACTGCTCTGCTGACCCCAACTCAAAGAACCACTGGCTGGATTTCGCCAGCAGATCTAGCACAAACCGGAGGGAGGCTTCAAGGTCAGCTATCCACTGCCACTTCTAGCCATCCTTCGAAGCTTCCGTTCCTGGAGCATGTTGGTTGGTGAGCGCTGAGTGTTTGGGGGAGAGCTCGAGGCCCACTCCCTGCCATCCCCCGTGTGATGCCCTGGGGTTCCCTCCGTGGGCCCAGTAGGCCACCTGCAAGGGGATGCCATTGGGAAGAGGGTCTCCTGTTTGACCTCCATGACCCCAGAGCTCAGTAGCACATGTTCTCCGAGACAAGAGTGGGGTCAGCAAACATTTGGCAGGAGGCGGAATCATGGTAGTCAAAGAATTTTTTGAGGATAATTTGCCAAGTTGGTATGTTCGATTCTAAGGCACTTTGGTGAAGCTCTGGGATAGCGACTGGCAGGCACGCTGACACTGGATTGGTTTATTCCAGGGTGTGGCCCTCAAGACCCCAACAGTGGCACAACTTGTTTGTAAAAGCGCTGTATGGTTTGTGGACTCTTTCACAACCATGTAAGTCTTCCACACTTTTGTGAGGAAGGCAAATTTATACTCATTTTATGAATGAGGAAATTGAAGTTCAGCCAGAAGGAGAGGCTTGACTAAGGTGTCCTTGTTGGTTAACGACAGAGCAAAGGCCACTCCTAACCCTGAGTCCCTCCTTCACCCCCAGCTTCAGGGCTGCCTTCCAGGGCCCTGGAAAGTGACAACCACAGCGGAACCCGGATTAGCCAATCTTCGTGTGTGTGTGTGTGTGTGTGTGTGTGTGTGTGAGAGAGAGAGAGAGAGAGATTGAGAGAGAGAGAGAGCGAGTGGCGGGTGTGGAGAGATCCTCCCATCCAAGGAAGATGGCGGAGGGGAGGCCTGCAGGGTATTCTCAGGCATGAGATGAAGCACATTCTCCCCCCAGCTGTTTGGACCCCGTGCGGTACAAGTCAGACAGTCAATCCTAGCAAGAGGGTGGGGTCTCAGGCTTGCATCCCCTTTTTGTCCCCTTTGGTGTCAACCTCTCTCAACTGAGTGGCCACATTCCATGATTCTAGATAAAAGCATTTGCCCTCCATAAGGAGCTCCAGGCACTAAGGAGCCGATGGAGTCTCTGGAGGGCACCGTGGCCCTGGGAGCAATGTCCAAGGTGTCTCCCATGAAAGGGATCCCTGGGCTGGGGTCCTTGGGCCCAGATCCTGCCCCATACTCTCAGACCTTTCTCAGACCTCTTAACACAATCATGCCTTGCCTTCTGTCTCAAGCCTTCAGCTTTCTTGGCCGTGTTGTCTATTGTCATTCACATTGTTGTAGCTATCATGTCATGATGTTTTTCAGACCTTAAGTCCTGTGACTGGGCATCCTGAAATACTTAATGTCCTGGCAACGGACGGCATATGAGATAATAATGTGTTATAACGCCCAGCACAGTGCCTGTCAGACAGTGGGAGCTCAGCACCTGTTAGTAGAACCTGGAATGGAGTTTTTATGGGGGAAAGTTAGACGGCACCCTCTTTGGGGACATAGGCAATGGCCTCATACACTGTGTTCATTCACTTCAACAAGGTGCTGCGTGCTGGGGCGAGAGCACAAAGGAGGGAGACCCATGCTGATGGCAGGTGGCCAGGAAGGCTTCACAAAGGAGGGTCAACTTCAACTTGAGGTCTTAGAAAGTAGAGGAGGAGGGCATTCCAGGCTGGTGTGTGCCAAGGCTGGCACATGGGAGACCCTGGGGCATAGCAGGGTGTGAGGTGGCAAAGGCGGCAAAGGCCAGCTCACAGATTGCCTGCCAGGCCATGCTGAGGCTTGACCCTGGGAGAGCTCTCTGGCTTCAGAGTGGCTGAGAGCTCAGGGAAGGGGCCGGGCCTATAGGAGGTAGATAATAGGAATAGCCTGTGGAGAACTCAGTGCTTGGCCAGGGTTGGCAGGTGGGGCAGAGGGAAGAGCCAAGAAGACGGTTCGGGGTTGGAGGGGTGTGTTTCTGGCTCACAGGCAGGTGTATGAACATCAGTGGAGACAGAACAGGAAGAATCAGGAAGCACACTCTGCCCTCTGAACTTCCAAGGGGGGAAATGCCAAGCTACCATGCAGGAAAGGAACCCCCTTCCCTGACTATGGAAAGTTCTAGGATTTTGACAGCTTGGTTGAATTCACCAATTCCTTACGAAGATGCTCCCATTATAATAGGCTTGTCTAGAGGTGGGGGGTTTGCTCATCCAGTCTTTGCTTTCTGCTGCTCCTCTGCAATCTTCCACTTTTCCTTTCTGTTTGAGCAGAATAAAGGAGGGCATAGACCGGACTGTCCTGGGCATCCTGGTGTCTTACCATATCAAGGTGAAGCTCACGGTGTCAGGGTGAGTGTCCAAGAGCCAACGCGGTGGGCTCTGTCTTGGCCTCTCCCCGTCTGAACTCTTCCTTCCCTGAATGATTGGGAGCCAGCAAGGAAGAAAGATCTACACCTTCTATGGATGACCAAGTAGAGTTTGGGAGAGATTCTGTTTGTCTTGTGGTTGATTCTGTTTCATCTGACATCACATGGAAAAAAGTAGAAGGAGCCAACTCTGCCAAGTTCTGCTTGGCGGAAGTGCCTGCACGTAGGCTAGCTCACGTGGTGGAAGCTGACATGCAAAAAAGGGAAATCCATTTAGTGCTACGTTGCCCTTCAGGAAAGAATGGCAGCTGCTGAACAAATTCTCCATAGATCTTCATTTTTGCATGGTAGGAGGGAAAGAACTTGAATTCTCATTTTTCTTTCAAATCCCATTGCCAAAGATTCTGGCCTTTTACCTTGACAAACCATCAAAGGCAAGTCCATGCATGCATTCTGTGATTCTAAGTCGGTAAAGAGTTCCCCCAGTTTTGGCCGGGACAACAAAGTAATGTGTGGGTTGATTTCACAAATCGTGGTACCCCAGTTTTGTAGTTGTAGTGTTTTTCAAAGTGCGTGGCATTACCTTTGATTTTCTCTGAGAGGATCTAAAACGATAGTTTCTTTTAGTAGTCAAGATAAGTAAATAGCAGGTATTCCACAAAGACCTTGTGGTTAGTTCTTGAACATCAGGGCTTAGACCTAAGTGATTCCTCTTTTCAGCTAAACCACTTGAGAAAGATGATATCACAAGTAGAGAGGAAGAGTCAAGTTGAATATTAGGGGATTGCAAAGATCCTGTAAGCTGTGAGTGCGGAGTGTGCCTGGGACATGCCCACCTCTGAATAATGGGAAATAAGGTCGTGCTACCATTGGAACACTCACCAGTCCTGTTTGCTTTTGTTTCCTAGCTTTCTGGGAGAGCTCACCTCCAGGTAAGCTTCATCACCTTCCTTCCCTGTTTGATTCTCGGGATATCACAGGGAACCAGTCTGGGGTTCAAGATAGTCATGATGAAACCTGGTTTGCTGGCACTTATGCTCAGAGGTGTTATGAAATGAGGCCCTCTGCCTTCCGGAGGCATTGTGTGAATGTTGCCTAATCGGTGTGAGGCTGGGGATGTTTTCTCGAGACCATAGCTGAACCTTCCCTGGGCAAGGACACACACACACACACACACACACACACACACGCTCAGAAAACTGGCACGCTCCAGGCAGCTGCCATTGTGTCTGTGTGTCTGAGTGTCTGTGTGTATATAACATGAAGCTTACCATCTGAACCATTTTAAAATGTACAACGCCGTGGCATCAAGAACATTTAAAATGTTGTGCAACAGTCACTGCTCTTTGGCTCCTTCGTATTTTTACCACCGCAAAAGGAAACCATAGCCATACCTATTAAGTGGTCTTTGCCATTCCCCCCTTTTCCTGGTCCCTGGCCACCACTAATCTTTCTATCTCTATGGATTTGCCTCTTCTGGATATTTCATGAAAGGAATCGGACGGTATCTGTCCTTGGGTGACAGGCTTCTTTCATTGAGCATCATGCTTTCAGGGTTCATTCGTGTTGTAGCCTGTGTTAATACTTCATTCCTTTTTATGGCTGAGTAGTATTCCGTAGTGTGGACAGACCACATTTGGGTTCTCCATCCAGCAGCTGGTGGACATTTGGGTTGTTTCCACCATTCTGCTGTTGTGACTAGTAATGGCTACCTTTTTCAAATCGTGCCCAAAGCATCGGGCCTGAAGCCATGTTCGAGGTAGGTGCTGACCTTTGGGACTCCTTCATCCTGGCTCTTACCGTCTCCTTCCCTCACATGGAACCCAGAGCCCATCTGTGCTGGGGTCTGACTGGAGTCACCTTGTAGACAGATGTGCTTTGGCCAAAGCCGTAACATTGGGGTAGGAGGCGGTGGGTCCTGGGTGAAGCAAGGAGAGACCCTTGCTTTTTCACTCCTTCCTTTCTGTTCTTCCTTGGTCCAGATTTGTCCTCTGTTCTCCTTCCTGACCCCTTTCCTTCCTTCTTTTGTATAAATTCCAAGTCACCCTGAAGCCCTTCAGCTTCTGGAATTTGGCGGGCGCTGCTCATTTCTCCTCTCTAGCAAGCGACTATGTGACTGTTGACTCAGAGTGAACACATAAAAAGTCGTGTACATTTTGGCAAGGTTTTTCCCCCCAAACTATCCTTTCTCTGGGATTTCACCTCTCCTTTACCCACCATAGCACATCACTGGACCTAATAATCAGGAGGAAGGGGAGCCTACAAAACCCAGCTGTCTCCGCCATGCTGAAGTGAAGTTTCTGGACCACATTCTGGGGAATACACTTAAAATTCCTCCTTGACCACTTCCTGATTTCTGGTTTGTTTTGTTTTGAATCTCGCTGAATCCTCGTCCAACTTGGAATCTCTGCAGCCCCCGCTCTGTTCTGTGTGCTTTATAATCCTGCGTGTGTTCTCACCCATCTGCATTCTCTTTTTTCCAGTGAAGTGGCCACTGAGGTGCCTTTCCGCCTCATGCACCCCCAGCCCGAGGACCCAGGTCAGTCACGCGCTGTCTTGGCTTTCTCGAGTCATTTACTACTTGCAGATTTCTTATTTATGCATTGCTGGTCGTTCCTGACCACGGCCCCGGTGGACATTGCCAGGTGATTGCTTATCACCCCCACGGTGGCTCGGGGCCAGGCCACAGAAGAGTGTTCATCTCCTCAGCCGCGAGCCACGCCCTGTCCACTTTCAGTTATCATGTGGACGACAGAGCATCCCTGCTCTTGGACATGGACTCTCTTGTGGGGTTTTATCAGGGATGACTTACAAGCAGAAGCCCTGATGGGAATAGAACTGGATCGAGATTTAAAGAAAATTTAGGTGAAAGATACATGTGCGAGGCTGAGGCTTTTGCGTTTCATTTGGAAACATTAACAGGCATTCACAAGATGAGTATTTTTGGCAGTGGGGATTGTGATGAGAGTACAGAAATACTAGAAAAAAAGGTCACACCGGGTTCTTGACGCCTTGGATCCTTTGAATTGCAAATCCATTGGCTCTCGTGTGGATGTCTGCAGTAAATGGAGCGATGGTTATGTACAACTCTGCTAATATAGTAAGAACCACTGGACTGTGCATGTCAGTGGGTAAATTGTGTGGTATATGAATTAGAGCTCGATATGGCTTTTAACTATGTATTTTTAAAGATTTTCATTTATTTGAGAGAGAGAGAGCAAGGGGAGGAACAGAGGGACAGGGACAAGCAGACTCTGTGCTGAGCGTGGAGCCCCATGTGGGGCTCAATCTCACGACCCGGAGACCAGGACCTGAGCTGAAATCAAGAGTTGGGTGCTCAACTGACTGAGCCACCCAGGTGCTCTGATATGGCTCTTTTTAAGAAAGTAAATGGAGGGCCCCTGGGTAGCGCAGTCGTTAAGCGTCTGCCTTCGGCTCAGGGCGTGATCCCAGCGTTCCGGGATCGAGTCACATCGGGCTCCTCCGCTGGGAGCCTGCTTCTTCCTTTCCCACTCCCCCTGTTGTGTTCCCTCTCTCGCTGGCTGTCTCTTCTGTCACATAAATAAATAAAATCTTAAAAAAAAAAAAAAAAGAAAGTAAATGGAGCAGCAAAAATAATATGGTGCAATCCTAGAAATTCTGGGGGAAAATTCTCCTCTGTGTTACCGTTAAGCTGCTTAGTTGGCAGGGAAGGAAAATGGACCCATGTGAAAGAAAACCCTTTATAGGTATAGTAACAAAGAATATTTCAAGTAAAGGTGCCATAAACGGGGCACCTGGCTGGTTTAATTGGAAGAGCTCACAACTCTTGATCTCGGGGCCATGAGTTTGAGCCCCGTGTTGGGAATTGAGATTATTTAAAAAAAAAATTGTATAAACAAGCAAGATTTATTTTTCTTATACATTATAGCTTTTTGTATCTTGATCATGAAATGGCCTTTAAGATTATTTATTTATTTATTTGAGAGAGAGAGAAAACACAAGCAGGGAGGAGGGGCAGAGGGCAAGGGAGAAGCAGACTCCCCTCTGGGCAGGGAGCCCGACACAGGGCTCAATCCCAGGACCCTGGGATCATGACCTGAGCCAAAGGCAGACGTTTCACCGACTGAGCCACCCAGGTGCCTCATTAAATGGCCTTTAAACACTAGAATGAGCCCCCCTATTCATTTTGGGTTTGTCTCAAAGTATTTTTCCAAATATTCTGGATGCAAATAGTCAGTGTACTTTGGGGAAAAGGTAGTCTGGCCACATTTATCTTATTCGTATCTGCTGGTATCATTCAGATACTATTTTTTAACTATGAGATTGAGATGCATTCTGGTCCCTTTCAAGGACATTTTAAAAGAATATTTTAAAACTATGACCTGAGGTGATGCCACCATTTATGCCAGACTGTTTTCTGGAGCTGTGAACAGACTTTTCGCCTTAACTTGGGGGAAGTGGGGCTCTTCCTTTTCTGGGTATGACATTTTCATGTTCCAGGCATGATGGCCCTTCCATTGAACATACCGCAATGTCAAGACTAAATGAGGATCTTTTGTCCTGTGAGATTTCAGGGAGAAAGGACAGATCACCCCATGGCCTCAAAATTCTGAGTTCCTGAGACTGGAGTCATAGGACTTTCATTCACAGGAGTGCTCACATCTTACTTGCCTGGTTCCTGGCCCTGAGCCTAGATAGGTAGACTAAGTAGAAACAGGGCTAAGCTGTCGCTGAGAAGCTCAGCCAGGGCCTGGGGCCGAGTAATTTATACCGAATAATAAGCACTACAGAAATGCTACCAAGTTTTTATTATCCGCTCTCAAGGGCATCTACAATGGAGTGCAGGTGTTGATTTGATTCTCTTTCAGGCTTGTGGTCCCAGGTAGTGTAATTATGCTAGCACGTGGGGGCCCAGGATGCTTCCTGCCAGGGGGACTCTCCGTTGGTCTCCTGTGGTTAGCAGCCTGCACAGACACTTCCCTCCCAGCGCCTGAGAGATGAGAGCCGAGGCTCTCCATCACTGTGGTGCTTCTGAAAAACCCTCTGGAGCTGTTCACTCAGCTCCTGCTGGCTCACCACTGAGGGTTACAGGACTTTACTCAGGGGGCAGAAAGCTAAAGGAACACACGGACAACAACAAAGAACCACTCAAATGAATAGCAGTTAATCAGGGGCTCCAAAACATACCTGAAAATATAACCCAATGACAACAACAAGATGATCACTGTGTGAACAGAGATCAAACCCTGAGGGACCTGGGAATGGTTCACCAGTTTGAGTGCACCCCCCAGCCATGGGAGGTGCTGGTTAGACATCCAGTCCCAGGACTCGTCCCTTGTGAGCCGGGCCTGAAGGTGTGAGATGGGCCCGGAGGGTGGGTCATCACCGCACCTGGGACTCTGCTCTAGATGGAGTCCAAAGGACACGAAGGGAAAAACGCTTTGAAAAGAGAGAGCATCCCAGAGGTGAGGGTATGGCTTGTTGTGGTTGGGGAGGTGAGGGCGATGTGTTCTGTAAAGGAGGCCGGGGTGCCGATGTGCAGGGAGAAAGCCGCTCCAGCAGCTGGAAAAGGCAAAGAGGCAGGGAGTAGACGCAGTTGTTGTGAAATGCGCGTATCTAGGCTTCTTTTCCCTCCAACTATAAAGTCACTAAAATAAGGAAGAAATTTTCCAGGTGCAGCTATCACACAGAATTTATGCTGTTGGGGGCACCGGGGTGGCTCAGTTGGTTAAGCCTCAGACTCTTGATTTTGGCCCAGGTCATGATCTCAGGGTCGTGAGATCAAGCCCCACGTTGGGCACCGTGCTGGACATGGAGCCTGCGTGAGATCCTCTCCCTCTCTCTGCCCCTCCCCCTGCTCACTCATGTGTTCTTTCTCTCTGTCTCTCTCAGAAGAAAAGAAATAATTTATGCTGATAATTCTCTCTCTCTCCTTTATTCCATGCTTACAGCTACAGCAAAGGAAAGGTGAGCCGCTGCCCTGAGTTTCCCTGTGTTCCGTGCCTTCCTCCCTGGGCACAAACCTGCTTTGGGGTCTTTTTGTACACACTGCATGCTCTGAACTCGTCCCCAGGCTCTGGTTTCTCCTTCTGCTCCCTAGTACTCTGGCTTGCACACACACCTGCATGTGCACACACACACACACACACACACACTCGGTTTTGCTTGGCGTGTGTGTCTGCTCTGTGGGGTTCCTTCATTTTCTCTTCTTTGTGTTTGCTAAAGAGATTTTACATGAAAAGCTGTGAGGAGAACGGCTTGGTCCCATGCCGCATCCTGTTGGAAAATCTTGATCGCTTCCTCTGTTGCAAAGGGAAGACCAAGGATCTTGCTTTGCTCGAGCTGTGAGCTTCCAAGAGCGTGTCATGATCAAAATGTCCTTTGTTCTGTTTTAGTTTTCAGGATGAAAATTTGGTTTTCGAGGAGTTTGCTCGCCAAAATCTGAAAGACTCGGGAGACACTGAGGACGGGAAGAAAGACCGGGAGGCCGGGGATGAGTGAAGAAGGCGCTGGGAAGCGGGGTAGTTCACAGCACGATGAGCCGCGCTCCACAGTTAGCCCTTTAGTTACGCTAAATACCAAAGTGTGAGTCTTCCTCACAGAAATAAAGTTCGTTGTGCTGCGATCTGATTCGATCTGATTTCGGCTGGCTTGTTGAGGGGGCAGGGTGACGTCACTGACAAGGAAGCTGCAGCCATCAGGGTTCTGTGTCTCAGATGGGGGAGGGCAGCATCTAGAAAGGGAGCCAGACCGGCTCAGTGTCGGCTCATGGAGGTGGGAAGATGTCCCGTTTGGTGTGCTCACTGGTGGAGCCTGGTGTGCCCAGGGCTTTCTCCAGGGGTCCTGGGGTAAACTGCTTCCCTGGGAACATATGAGGGCAAGGGGGAGACAATGTTTCTAATGGCCTGACCAATCCTAGCTCCAGGGCCCCCCAGGGGCCTCCTGAGATAAACAGGGCAAAGGACAAATGTGGCCAAAACACTGTTCATCACTGATTTAAGCAAGTCCCTCTTTGAGCTCTGGGCTGTTGGTTAAGTCTCTTTGAAAGCAAGCAATGAAATCAGGTTTGGCTAGTTTAAGGGAAACAGGGAGGGAGTGCACTGGGAGGACCTTGGAGGGGCTCAGAGAATGGAATTAAAGGAAGAATCTGAGTAGCCACGCCTAAGGTGGGCAGGGATTCGAAGCTCCCGGGGCTGCCCAGGGCCTCAGGGTCCCGCCCTCTGGGCAGCCATCCTCGCTGAATGGTGGCCCCGTACTGGATGCCCTCAGTCTCGGGGTCTCTGGTTCCAGTGGGCAGGTCCTGAGCAGGAGAATCTGGATGGCCGCAGCTTTGGTCAGGTAGATCAATGCCCTGTGGCCAGTGATGGCAGCACCCAGCCCTAGGAACGGTTTGTGCTGGAAGAGGGGGCTTCTCGGTTAGAATGTCTTCACTGAGATTGGGCATGTGTGTGGTGGGGGGAAGGTGGAGTTGAAGGGGAGATGGGATGACGGAGGTGGCACCAGGGCCCTGTCCTTCAAAGTCCCCTTCCTGGCCCGTGGTACACCCCAGTCTTGGGAGCTGCTACCAAAGGCCATAGAGGCGCTCAGGGGAAAGTGTAGGCTCTGGACTATGTTTCAGGGGAGTAGGAACAAAGGGGTGTGCAGCAGGTCACCCCCTCACAGAAGGTAGGAGGGTGAATGGGAGGGGACACGGGCGGGGTGGACACTTGGGGTCAGGTCTCCGGGACCACGAGCAGTGGCAGAGAGCAGGACAGCAGCATGGGCTCCGTGCACACGAAGGCACCCACATCTGGGGTGGTTCAGCAGGATTCCAGGCTGGCTTGTGTCCTGGGGACTGGGAGTTAGGCTGGAGGCTCCACTTGGGAACCTTGGACAGGATCCCACACACAAAAAACAAGGTGTGGAGTTTGAAGCATTCTGATACAAAGATGAGGATTCATTTCTGGAGAAGGACCAATAATAGTAATAATAATAATAATAATACTGGGCCTTTGACCTGTGGGTTTGCAGGGCCAGACACAATTTCTCCTTTGTGTTTTCTCCGTTTCCAAGGGAACAGCCCCACTCCAGCTTAGGCCCCCTCTCAGGCGACTCAGGAAGGATCAGAGCGGCAGGCAGGCTGCTCTGGGGATCGGAGCCCTTCCTCTGTTTCCGCCCAAGCGCGCAGGCCAGCTGCGGTTGGCTCCCGCCGGAGATCCTGGGCAAGCGGGCACCCGGGAGTCCGCTGGGCAGTGCCTGGTGAGAGGACCAGCCCGTTGGTTCCTGCATTGCTTGACCCCAGGACATCCTAAGTCAGGGTGAATGTTAATGGGCCTGACCTTTGGAACGGTGTGAGTTAGAACTGGAGAGAAAGAGCTAGAAGGCCAATCCGCTGCACGAGAGGTCCAAACGGCCCTTGCCCTCCAGGTTATTTTGGTACCAAAACGCCCAGCTCACAGACTTCCAGGTGCTGGCTAGAATATAGCCTGCAGCTGGTCACCCTGGGGAGGGTGAGGGGGTGGGAGCAGGAAGCAAGCAACCCGCTGCTCCGAATGGGATGCGGAACCTTGCCTGGGTGGGGCCTGCGCTCGCTCACCTGTCTGCCGGCGTGTTGTCAGGATTCTGGATGTTCGTGTGCAGGTCAGATGTGTGGCCCATGGGTTCCCGGGTAGGTGCATTGGAAGAGTTGAGAGTGCTACACGGAGAGAGTGGTGGCTGGGAACGTGGGACGAAGTTCGGCAACCTGCAACTGGAGGGCTGGAGAGGAGGGATCGTACTTACCAAGCACCTGCCTTGTGCTAAAGGCACTTTACCTCTTGTATCTTGTCATGAGAGCCACGCTTGTAAGTGGGGCCTGTCACAGCCGTTTGTTAGATGAGGAAGGTACAGTTCAGAGATGTTATGCACCTTACCCAAGGTCACACAGCCAGTGCGAGTCAGAGTTAAGACCTGAACTCTGGTTTCCCTGAATCTATCATCAGCCCTTTGCTCACCTTCTGATGCTGAGACTTTGGGGGCTCGGAGGGGATGTTGGCACTCCTGACTCAGTGATGGCTGCCCTTAAGTTCTTTTTTTAAATCGAAATGTTATGGAGATAATTGTAGATTCGAATGCATTTCTAAGAAACAATACAAAGAAATCCTGTATTTTCCCCAAGGGTAACATCTTGCAAAACTGTGGCATGCTATCACAAAGGACATGGACACTGGTACGGTCCACCCATCTGCTTCCGATTTCCCCAGGTTACTTGTACTCGGGTGTGTGTGTGTGTGTGTGTGTGTGTGTATTTAGTAAGCTACAATTTTATTATGTGTGTGCTAGTTAACTTCCTCTCAGAGAGTCTGTTTTCCTCTCCCTGTAACACTTCCCATCGCTCCCCTCCCCATTTAAGGCCACTGTCTTCGTGGTTTACCTCACTAATCCTTGGGGGGATGCAGTGGGTGGGGACCCCAATTGGGATGTTTGGAAATGTAATGGGGGTGATTTTTGGTTGTCACAATGCCTGGGGCCAGGGAAATGATAGGTCACATGCAGTGAAGAAATGTCCCGCTCCAAATGTCGATCATAACCCGGGTTTGGGGTAAAGTAAGTTTATTCCCATGTGTCAAAGTGCACCATGCATTCTAACGGGAAGTGGGTTTTTTGACAGGAGGTGCATGCACTTTTGCGTTGACAAGTCGAGAAGGATTAGGTTGGTTGTGAAGTGTGTTATTACTGCCACCTTGATATGCCCTTAAGGTGGGGTAAACCCAGGGAGGCACACATTGCTAGAGATGATTCACAGCGTGACTCATTCCATAAAGAGGCACCGGAGGGAATGTGCTCTTACAGGCAAGCCACTTCGGGGGAGATCTCCAAGGGAACAGCGTTCGGCAGTCACAGGAGAACAGAAAGGCTTCTCTGCTCATCACAGGAAATATGCCAGAGTTAGGTTTCTCTGATTTAGGAACATAATACGATTCTTAATGAGCCTAATGCTCTTTTAGAAAATACACTTTTTACTTTCAAGTAGTTTGAGAATTACAGAAGAGTTGCACAGTTAGGACCGTGAACTCCTCTTGCTACGAACATCTCACGTTGGGATCGTACATCTACCACGCTTAATGAATCCATAGTGACAGGTTATTATTAAACTAAAGCCCGTTCTTTATTCAGGTTTCCTTAGTTTTTAGCGAATGTCCTTTTTATGTTCCAGGATCCTACATGACATTTAGTTGTCACGTCTCCTTAGGCTCCCCTTGGCTGGGACAACTTATAGGACTTTTTCATGATTACAATATACTCCTGTCCAGCCACAGCTGCTGCCTCTCAACTCACGTTCATGTCTCTGGCTTTTTGCCTCTCAAATGGATTCTAGAGCTCAGATGTCCCCTGAGCTTCTGTTGGGTGTAGGCGACAGCTCACCCAAGCACCTCTAACTCAGTTTGTTCAAAACCAAGTCCATTTTCATCTCCTCTAGGTCTCCTTGTGGTCACTGAGGCGGCATCCCTCTTGAAAGCTGTGTCCCTGGGAGGCATCCTGATTTGTCCTGCTCCTTCATCTCTTGACTCAGAGCAGCTGGTCCCTTTTCTTTCCACCTCTGCTGAGTCTCCTGCCTGTCACCTCCTCTTTCCACTGCCATGACCCTGCCTTGGTTCAGCCCCAAATCAAGCATTGCCTGGATGGATGAACTGCTTTTTTTTTTTTTTTTTTTAGTATTTTATGTATTTATTTGACAGAGATGGAGTCAGCCAGTGAGAGAGGGAACACAAGCAGGGGGAGTGGGAGAGGAAGAAGCAGGCTCCCAGCAGAGGAGCCTGATGTGGGGCTCGATCCCAGAACGCCGGGATCACGCCCTGAGCCAAAGGCAGATGCTTAACGACTGAGCCACCCAGGCGCCCGGATGAATTGCTTTTTCATGCCCTCTCTGTTTCTAGTCTTTTTTCCTCTGGATCATTCTCTGTCCAGATACATTGGTTCCTCTACTTTAAACACGCTTCAGTGGCCCCCGTGCCTGAGGATGCAGTCCTTGCTCCTGAGAATAGCACAGGGGGTGCTCTGGGTCCAGCCACAGTTGCGCACCCTCCTAGCCTCCTCCTCCCCTCCCCCTCCGCTCAGCAGCAAACTTGCCCGGGAGTCTCTTGCCTTGTTGTGTTTTCCTGGAAAATTCCCTCCATCCCCTCACCTTTCTACTCAAATCTCCAAACCCTGCTGGGGTCACCCCTCTTCTGGATAGCCTCCGGACACCCTTGAGAGAATTAACTCTTAGTTCCCCCCCCCCCCCGTTTTGCACTTCCATGTCACACTATTTGTAATTAATTGTTACAAAACAACCAACCTCCCTGGGGATGCGGGACAGGCTCTCCCCAGTGCCCATATTAGTTGGCTCTGGCTGTCATCACAAAGGACTACAGACTGGGGTCTGGAGGCCAGAAGTCTGAAATCAAGGTTTGCAGAGTCAGTTTCTTCTGAGGCCTCTCTCCTTGGATTGTAGGTGGCGTCTCTATCTCTTCCCATGTTCTTACCACTGAGCCTGTGTCCACATTTCTACTTCTTATAAGGACACCAGTCATACTGGATTACGGCCCATCCTAGTGGCCTCATTTTAACTTGATTACCTCTTTAAAGGCCCCATCTCCAAACAGGGTCAAGTTCTAATGTTAGGAATAACATCCGAAGGATAATTAGGGCTTCAACATGTGAATGTTGGGGGGGGGGTGGGGGACACAATTCAGCCCATAACAGGCCAGGCCCTTCTCTCCTCTTGCTTCCTATAAGCTCCTTCAGGCTCAGCTTCCTGGGAAGGCTAGCCTAGAAGCATCAAGAACTTTGGAGTCACATGGTTCAGGCCCAAACCCTGTCTCTAACACTCCTTGGAAGAGGTATGTATCTGAATGTCCGGCTGCCGTCTTCATCTCTAGGGCAGGCCCAGCGAGCTTGCCCTGTGGGGCTCCTGTGAGGATTAGAATCACTGGTCAAGTGTCTGGTGTGTGTGCCCCCCGTGGTCAGCACACGAGAGCCATCACTATCCTCGAGCACTGCAGAATTTACTGGGATGATGGGAATGTTCTATATTTGGCTGTCCCGTGTGGTAGGTGCTAAGCCACACATGGCTATTGTGCATCTGAAATGTGGCTGGTGTGACTGAGGAACCGAACATTTAATTTGAATTAATTGAAACTGAAACTGAAGTAGCCACATGTGGCTCGTGGCTATAGCACTGGGCAATGCACCAGGGGCTCTGGGCCTGTCCCAGAGTGCTCCTGCAATAGGCCCTGCTATGCCCTGTCCTGGCTGTGAGTCCATTTCCCTGGCCATGTCCCCATGCTAGATGGATTCACTTGTTTTGTCTTTGGAAAGTGTCACCCTGAGTAGTGGGGGCCAGAGCATCCTGACCAGCAGGCAGGCCAGGGGCAACCGAGTCTCTAGCAGCAGCCTTCTGAAAGGGCAAGGGGACAGTCATGTAGCCCCCTAAGGATTTGCCCCTCTCAGCTGTATGGCAGCAAAAACAAGTGCACTCTCTTGTGCTCTCCAGTGAAGGGCTCCACCTACCCCACTATCATCCGGCAGTCCTGGCTAGCACGCTGGGCCTCATCCCTGGGACCTCTGCCTCCTGCCTCCACCTACTTATCACTTGCCTCCTGAGTCCACTGCTCCATCTCTGCGGCCCCTCCCAATGACCCAGGGCAGCCACCTGCCCTGATTATTTCAAAGCCTGGATCACAGGCTCCAGCTTTGTGACCCAGCCCCGCCCGGGGGGTTAAAATCCCTCAAGGGCTTCCTGTTACACTCAGGACTAACCCCTTTATCAGGTTTACAAAGCCCTATCTGACCTGCGGGTCGCCAGGCTCATCTCTTCTCAGTTTTTTCCTCCCTTTAGGCTATGACTTCCGTTTTTTCCTGGACACTTGTTCTTTCTTGCCTCTGGGACTTTGCACAGTCTGGTCCTTCCTCCTAAAACTCAATTCCCCTGTCAGGGATAACTCCTACTGGCCCTTTTCTTCTCTCAGGCATCATTTCTCCAGGAACCCTTCCCAGATGGAATCGGGTATCCCTGCTCTGGCATCCCAGAGGCCAGTACTTTCTTCTTTCTTTCTTGCATTCTTGCATGCATCCATCCACACCCCATTGTTTACGGTGCAACTAACTACTAAATGCCAGACGCTGCCTTAGACGCTGGCGACACAATGCAGGGCAAGACAGGACGGTCCCGCGGCTCCTGGAGATCACTTACATTCTTGAACGGGAAGACTTAAGATTTGAAAAAAGTGAACATAGAGACAAAAACCACACAAATTGTGTCCTAGACAGAAAACAACAGACGTTAAGACCGGGGGCCAG
>NC_048219.1:192768256-192788578 GCF_002007445.2 Ailuropoda melanoleuca
GGCTGGGACCCCGGGCCAGGGGCGCAGGTGGGCTCCGCGCGGGGCCGAGCTGGTGGGGCGGGGCGCCGGGGCCAGGGGCGTCCGCCGCGGTGGGCCGCGAGGAAGCCCCGCGCTGCGAGGACTGGGAGGAAACTGAGGCCTAGAGGCGGGGGGCGAGCGCACCAGAAACGGGGGCTGCTGGCTGCGCCCCTCAAGCGTACGCTCCCCGAGCCTCTGGTTCTGCACGTTTCTGAGGACTGACCAGGTCATTTCCCGCTGGGTGCTCTGCAGACTCACCTGTGGTCCCCTGGGAAATCCAGCTGCACCCGGGGCGTGGGGGCTCTTCCTTGACTCGTGTGTTTTCGTGCCCCTAAGGGAAGGGATGCGCGTTCTATGACCGGCTCTCCCTCCCTCTGGGGAAAGCCGGGAGAGGGGGCTTTCTCTGGCTGCGCACCCGCTGGGCATCTAACTCTTGGTGGAGAACTCCAGACGCTAAATATTCACTGCAGAAAGACGCATTTCCTTTCTGCGGGAGGAAAGTTGCGCCCTTTGTTTTCCCATTGCGGTTCCCGTTGAAAACTGCTTATGGTTTTGGCTACAGGTGAGCCCTCTCTGTTAGAACACGGCCGCCTCAGGCAAGTGGCTGGACAGGTGGCCGAGGGCATGCTGGGGCTGTGGGCAGCCCCGGCCGATCCAGCTGGCACAGACTCTCATCCTGCTGCAGTGCGCTTTTCCTCCGGGGCCAGTTGGGTTCAGCTGGTACTTTCACCGTGGGAGCCATTTCTTGCTTTACCTTCTGTCAGCCTTTGATACTTGTGGTGGGGGGTAATCTTTGGTCCGAACGTGTTATAAACAAGTTTATTGTGAAGTGTTCCAGTTATTCAGAAAATAGGTATTGAGCACCTCCTTTGTTCCAGGCATAACGGTAATAGTAGTGATTGTAATGAGAGCAGGTCTTCGTCGCTTACCAGGCAGTGTGCCAGGCACTTTTCTTGGGTTAACTTGACAGCAGTCTGCATGGGCTGTAACTCATTTATTACTAGCGGGAACCCATTGAGTTGGGTGTTACCTATTATCCCCATCTTATGGGATTGGAAATCGAGGTAGAGAGGTTAAGTGACTTGCCCAGGGTGTCACAGGTAGTGAAGGTAGATCTGATGCTGAACCATGGTCAGGATGGACACTAGGAGCCTGGGTCCTAGTCTGTGGGAGGTGGACACCTGTGCATGTGACAGTATGACCTAGTAAGTCCTGTGGAAGCTCAGGGGACAGAGAATCCAGCTACCGTGGCAGGCAGGGAGGGGAGGTCCCCTTTAAAACAGATCTTGAGGGAAAGAGTTTGCCAAGCTCAAAGAGGAAGGATTCCCTTTCCACATAGTTAATGCATATTGACACATACTATATCTAAAGGTTTAGGCACATCTGGGAATGATCAGAAAGTGCTTGGGTCAGGTTGAGAGGATTTAGGAAGAGGCTGGAAAGGTAGATGGGGCTGGATTTTGAAGGGGGAGCTGTGGAGTTGGGTTTTTGGCCTTGGGCAAGAGGGAGCTGCTGACGGTTATTCAGAGCATGGGAGTGACCAGTCAGATGTGCTTTTAGGAAGATCTCCAAGTAGCCCTAAATGATACTGGTAAGAGTTGCTCTCCCCTGTTGTTTGGTCCTGCAGCATAGTATGAGCCCAGTGTGGGGTAGATCATATGATTTACAAGTGTGATAAGATTAGATCTCTCAGATATTCTAGTGTTTGTCCAGAATTCTGTTCTTTAGGAGACGTCCCCCCCCTCAAAAAAAAACAATAGCTGCTGTACCTACCAGCTGTTCTGGTTGAGGAGGAGTGATGGGTATAGTGTTAAAAATACACCCTGAGGATTTGAGTTGCTGAATACAGTCACATCTGCTGTACAAATAGCTTAAGGCTAATTTTTCTTTCGTGTTGTTAGAGATTGTCTGAATGTGGGATGTGTGAGGTTTTCTGTGTGCAATAGCTCCCCCCCATTTTTTTTAAAAGCAGATAAGCCATTCAGAAAATTGCTCTGGTATATGTGGTGCATAAGAGAAATATCCAGAATGATACGGGGTATCATTCTGGGTCTAAATGGGAAATCTGGAACACCTGGGTGGCTCAGTCGGTTACGCATCTGCCGTCTGCTTGGGTCGTGATCCCAGGGTCCTGAGATTGAGTCCCACATTGGGCTTCCTGCTCAGTGGGGAGTGTGCTTCTCCCTCTGCCTGCTGTTCCCCCTGCTTGTGCGTGCTTGCTCTCCCTCACTCTCCGGCAAATAAATAAATAAAATCTTAAAAAAAAAAAATAAAAGGGAAAGCTGAAACCACTTGAAGTATTTAAAACAGAGGGAATTTGGGGCACCTGTGTGGCTCAGTCGGTTAAGTGTCTGACTTTGGCTCAGGTCAGTCCAGTGTCTCTGAGTCTCTGAGTTGGGCTCCCTGCTCAGCGGGGAGTCTGCTTCTTCTCCCTCTGCCTGCCCCCCCCTTGTGCTCGCACATGCTCTCTCTCCTTCTCGCTCTCAAATAAAAAAAAAAAATCTTTCAAACAGGGAATTTAGTGTAGGGGAATGGTTGCACAGGTGTTGAAGAACTGAGGATGCAAACAGTGGCCAGTGAAGCAACCCTGAGATGAGGCAGCAGATAGGAAACCACTGTCACCCCTGAGCTGGAGGACAGAGGGAGGAGGTAGCATTTTGGACCCTAGGAGCAACTCCCACCTGCCAAGAGGCTGAACTGCCCTGGTTTGTCTGGTGGGCCCTGGTGCCTTTGGAGGGCGCAGCTGCTGCTTGAGTCACCGAATCCCCTTCTTGCTTGGGAAACCCAGCCTGTTAGGGATCAGCCCCTCTGCAGTTTGGAGTAGAGAAGAGGATCAAGGAATGAAAATGAGGACAAGCCGTGACCAGAGCTGTGTGCATGTCAGGTTTTTGAAATACCAGTCCAGTGCAAGCTAAGAGCTGTCTTAATGGAAAAAGGAAGGGAAGGATCTTATGACAGTGCTTCTCAGATTTTAATGTGCAGGCACATCCCCTGGGGATCTTGTTAAAATGCAGATTCTGGGTGAGTAGGTCTGGGCTGGGGCCTGAGAGTCTACGTTTTAATCAGCTCTCAGGAGATGCTGCTTCTGCTGCTGGCCCGTGGACCAGACTTTGAGAAACAGGTCCTTATGACATGTGTGTCAAGCCTTCCCAAACTCCAAAGAAATCTTTAGTTTATGAGGTTCTTTTAAAACTTTCCCCCAGGTCTTTAGTATTACGAAAACTTGATGAGTGGAGATTTGACTTGGTCATTTAGTAGTTTCGCATTTCACGCATGTCCGGTATTTTCCAAAGTTCCAACTGTCCCTAGCAAACACATTACTTCATTTTTATTTCCTAACCATAGCTCGTAGTAACGACTCTGTAGGATCTCATAGAGTGGAAAAAGAAGATAGGGCTAATACACTGGTAGATTAATTCACTAGCACATTATAAAGTATTTTGAAATTTGAATAAAGAACAGTGTGATTCTGTGAAGCATTATCAGTTAAGATAGAGTTTAATCTATTTCAGAGTTTTAAAAAAGTTTGCATTTTTGGCTTTGCGCACGAAAAGTGCTCATATTCCTGACTTCAAATTTAAACAAGGCATTTTTCCCATTGTGAAATGAAGACTAGCAGAAATTAGGCAAAATGTTTAAGTTGTAAAAGACTTAAAAAATAGCTTTATAAAGATATAATTCACATACCATACAGTTAACTCCTTTAAAGTGTGTAGTTTGGTGGTTTTTAGTGTACGCACAGTTGTGCAGCCATCACCACAGTCAATTTTAGAATGCTTCCATCACCCCCAAAAGAAACCCCATAACCATTAGCATCCGTTCCTCATTGCTTCTCAACTCTCAGCCTTAGACAATTGCTAATCTACTTTCTGTCTCGAGGATTTGCATTTCGCATATATAGAATCATGCAGTATGTGCCTTTTGTGTCTGGCTTCTTTCACTTAGTGTAAGTGTTCAGAGTGCATCCATGTTGGAGTGTGAGCACTTGGGTTATTTCCACTTTTTGGCTATTCTGGATGAGGCTGCTGTGAATATTCACGTACGTGTTTCTGTGTGGACATATGTGTCATTTCTCGTGCGTGTCTACCTGGGAGTAGATTCGCTGGGTCACAAGGTAATTCTGTGCTTAGTCTTTGAGAAACTGCCAGACTGTTTTCCAGAATGGCTGCACCATTTTACATTCCCCCCAGCAGTGTGTGAGGGTTCCAGTTTCTCCACGCCCTCAGTTATTACGTCTTGATTATAGCTGTCCTAGCAGGTGTGTATTTCTCTGAAAGGTTTTTAAAGCTCACATGTGTATTTAAGAGCCTAAACTTAGGTGTTAAATGAAGTTGGTTCACGCCCTTCTTTCCCACTTATGAGACATGAGATCACGGACAGGTTCCTAGACCTCTCTTAAGACTTGGTTTCCTAAGCTGAAGCAAGGAAAATACTAATGCCTGGGTTGGTGGTAGCGACAGTAAATGTGTTCTTGAGCCTCAGCTTCCATATCTGCAAAAGAGAAAGGATGATAGGAGCTGTCAGATCCCTAAAACAGAAATGATGTTCTTAAGTCATAGAAGTAAATGGGACAATCTACATACACTTAGCATAGGGCCTGGCCTTCAGTAAATTGTTTCTTTTATGGTTATTTCTGTCTTTTTAATCATTCTCCCTGAACCCCTCCTCCCCCAGCTCAAGCTGGCTGATTCGTCATCTCTAGCAGCCAGGAGAGCAAATAAAAATGAATGTGGCAGACGATTAGCAATGAAAATGTTTTTAAAAAGTTAATTTATTGAATACAAGTGGGAATACCATGGGCTAGTCATTATTTTTCTTATTTCACAGATTCATTTTAACTCAGCAAATACTGTTAAGTGTACTAGGCACTTGGGGTTCCTTACTGAACGAGAACTATAAACACCCCTGGAGCTAGTAGTCTGAAAACAGGACAGATAGTACTTAGGTAATCGCACAGTGTGGCATTGTAATGGGTGTGAGTATTAAGCAGGTGACAGAGCGCTTTGAGAGGATGTAAACAGGTGAATTTGGCCTAATACTGGGAGGGAGGGGGGCGGTAGGGGGAGATGAGTAGGATAAAGTGACTTCTGCTTCTGGTAGTGGTGGTCCAAGTAACTGAGCAGCTTTCTGCCAAGCACCATCTGCTAATAGGAGGCTGCTGATAAGATAATGCAGTTTTACAGGGCTAGGAACTGGGGAGGATGAAGGTCTGTGGAAGTGAGCTGGCATCTGCGGCTGGCTGCTTTTTACCTTGGGGTCAGGAATAGTTGGAATAGTGCCTCCTTAAGATTCATGTTCCCTTGGAACATGAGTGATAGGATTGTCTTTTATTATTCGTAATGAGCCCCTTTTGGCTACATCTGAATTTATGCTAATGGGGTGACTCGGGATGGGGTGCCTAGATAGCTTCAGGATGGGAGCTGGTCACCAGAAAGACCAAAGAAGTGATTAGAGGTGTGAACTTTCAGCCTTACCCCCACCTTCCTAGGAGCAGAGGGGGTTTGGAGATTGAGTTACAAAAACTCTTCAACAAGGAGATTCAAGGAGTTTCTGGGTTGGTGAACACATTAATGTGTGTGTGTGGGAGGCTGGCATGCCCAGAGGGGGAATGGAAGCTCTGCTCCCCCCAACTCCCATACCTCGCCCTGTGCATCTCCTCATTTGATGTCTCTTTCCAGGTGTTAGGAAGGATGTGGAGCAAGGGAAAGCTCATCTACTGTTGGTGGGAATATTAAGTTGGTAACACCACGTTAGAAGACATTTTGGCAGCGTCTATTAAAGTTGAAAAACATATACCCTATGTTTCAGCAATTCTACTTCTAGGTGTGTGTATCTAATAGCTTATGTGAACTAACAGTACTCCAAGAGGCGTGTGCAAGAGTATTACTAGTGTGTTTTTTGTAATAGCTCAAAAGTGGAAAGAACCCAAACATCGGTCAGTGGTGGAATGGAGAAGTAAATTACAGTATGTTCTTTTAAGAGAATAGTATGCATCAGTGAAAATGAACTGTCCCTACCTGCTGACTTAGGGATTAATCATAGCATTGATGTAGTCTGGCCAAAAAAACCAGACATGAAAGAATGTTGTGTATGATTCCATTTATATCCAGGATGGAATGGATAGGACGCTGAGGTGTTCAGTCTTGCTTGCTTGTGTCTTTAAGCTTGCATGCAAAGAAAAGATTACCAGAGAAGTCTGGAAAATGGGAAAATATGGGTAGTGATTGGATGGCCCATGAGAGAGGACGCTTCCAGGGTGCTGGTAGTATTCTGTTTCTTGACCTAGGTGGTGGGTTCTCAGTTTGTGATAATTATGCATTTTTGTTCTGTGGACTTATATTTATGTGTGCTATTTTATAATGAAAAAGATTCTTTTTTAAATAGTTTATAAAAGAGTGAAGAGGACGTAGCTGATCAAAGAGGTATGCAAAGGCTCTGTGGCCAGAGGGAGCTTGGGGAACAAAGGGCTGAAAGAAAGCTGGTGTGGATAGAGTTGGCAAGACTTAAGGTGACCTTGATAGGGACATGAGGCTGGGGAACTGGGTAGGATGCTGTGTTAGGTGGCTCTGGAGGAGTGGGGTGCTATTGCTTTAAGATTTTATTTTGTTATTTTATTTAAGTAGTCTCTACACCCAACATGGGTCTCAAACTCATGACCCCAAGATCAAGAGTCGCTCGCTCTACCAACTGAGCCAGCCAGCTCTCCCTGCTTCAAGATTTTAGGAAGTAGTGAGACATAATCTGATCTATGTTGAAAGGATCGCTCCGGCTCTGTTGTGGCCACCTGAGTGGGTGCTGGTAGCCTGGGCCAAGATTGTGGTGGTGGTGATAGAGTTTGTTGGATTTAGCATTGTGAGAACTTAGTGATGGTTTGGTGTGGGTGTTGGGGAAGAGGAGGCTTGTGGTTCCCTCGACTGGATAAGGGAGCTCTTCTCTGAGATAAGAAGCTCTACTTGAGGACCAGCTCTGGAATTTTGCTCTCACTGGGCCCTGCTGCAGTGGTACCCTGGATCCTCTTATTCTCAACTATCCCAATTTCGCAGATGAGGGGCACAGACCCAGAGCAGTCCGGTGTGCTATGAAGCCACCTGAGCCTTGTAGATTCCAGATCGCGCCTCTTCCTACTGGGTCCTACCCAACACCTTGACAGTTATGTGGCAGCAGTGGGAGGAGTGGTTCCTGGAACCTGAGAGAGGGAGCAGTAGCCCTGTGGGAGGGAGGGCCCCCTCAGCTCAGCCACTGGCTTTAGGATGTGGGCAGAGCAGGAGGAGCACCAGTCAAAGAAGGAAGTGGGAGAAGCTGGGGAGGAGAGGAGGAAAGGGAGGGGAGGGGAAGAAGGTAAGTTCCTGATTTCAGCACCCAGAGTTCCACCTGCACCATCATTACTGTTATTTTTATATTTCCTTCTAGACTGTTTTTCTGGGTATGTTTAACTGAGTTGGAATGAAAGTATATGTAAGTTTTCACTTTAGTGTTAGCATTTCTCCGTGTTATTAAAATCTCTTTATTCTTTTTTTTTTTTTTTAAAGATTTTATTTATTTATTTGATAGAGACAGCCCGCAAGAGAGGGAACACAAGCAGGGAGAGTGGGAGAGGAAGAAGCAGGCTTCCAGCGGAGGAGCCTGACGTGGGGCTCGATCCCAGAACTCCGGGATCATGCCCTGAGCCGAAGGCAGCCGCTTAACAACTGAGCCACCCAGGCGCCCCTAAAATCTCTTTATTCTTATCCCTTGTGATGGTTGTACCGTATATTCTGTGAAGAATATCTTTGCAGGGAAAGCTCTTTTTCAATTTTTAATTATGAAAATTTAAAAAAGAATACTAGTACAGTATATGCCTAATATACTACTACCAAGAATCAATAATTGTTAAACGAATTGCCCAAATGCCGTATTTATATTATTGAATATAAATAAATAATCTGCTAAACCTTTTGGAAGTAATTTGTAGACATCACAACAGTTTACCCCCAGATAGCTCAGCCTGCATCTCCTAAAAATGACATTTTAAAATATATCATTATTCTACCTAAACTCCTAAAAATAAGGACTCCTAAAAATAAGGACGTTTTCCTATGTACTATTATTACACCTAAAAATTAATAGTGATTTTTTTTTAAAGATTTTATTTATTTATTCGACAGAGATAGAGACAGCCAGCGAGAGAGGGAACACAGGCAGGGGGAGTGGGAGAGGAAGAAGCAGGCTCCCAGTGGAGGAGCCTGATGTGGGACTCGATCCTGGAACGCCGGGATCACGCCCTGAGCCGAAGGCAGATGCTTAACGACTGCGCTACCCAGGCGCCCTTAATTGTGATTTTCTAATGTCTAACGAGCACATGATTTTTAGATTCCCCCAATTGAACCAAAGATGTCTTTTATAACCTCTCTTGGGGGACCACGTACCAATCAGAATTCATGCATTATATTTTGTTGTTGTACCTCTTTAGTCTCTCAGCTTCAAACAGCTTCCCACAGGCACCTTCTCCCTCCCCTCCCCACTCTGACATTGATGTTTTGAAGAGACAAGGGCAGTGGTCTTGTAAAATCTGTCTGGATTTGTCCGTTTGTTTCCTTGTGGTTTCTTTGATCCTTTTATTTGCGGTCAACTGGAAGCGAGAGGTTTGAAGACTTGATTACATTCGTGTTGATGTTTTGGGCAAATTCCTCAATCTGGGATGTTCAGTGTCCTGTCAGGCTGTGCCCTCTGCTGTGTCATCATTTGGTTATGCGGAGATGCTAGATCTTTCCATCAGAAATGTGGATTTCCCTCTTTGCAGTCAGAAGGTAACCTGTGCAGTGCTTCCTGGGCACCACGCAAGTATCCTTGTCTGTAACGGTTTTCAGCGTTCACATGTCATGACGTGCCTGGATCAGTTACATTACTAGTTTGCAAAATAGAGAGTCCCCCCATTTCTGTCATCTCTTTCACTTTTGTCTGCTGGTATGCTTCTGTAAATTTTTCCCACTTCAATTGGGGAAGGGCTACAATTTCTCTTAAAAAAAAAAGGCGGGGTAATTTCTGCATTCTTTCGGTTTAATTACCTTTCAAAGTAAGGATTTGGTAGGAGAGTCTTCTCCAATGGAGGCGAACGTTCCCTTTCCTCTCTCTCCCCCTCTCTCTCTGTCACTGTGGGTTCACTATTTTTATTCAGTGTTTTACAGTCGCAGTCATTCCTTTCAATGCTCAAATTGTCCACTTTTTCCTGGGGAAGCCCCTTCAAACTGGCTCTTTGGCCTGTGAGCATTTGCTTGCTGTGTCGCCATCTGTCGTTTCATCTTTGGGCTGGAGCCCAGAGGCGGGCTCGTAGGGCACGGTGGCCTGGGGCTGAGGTGGCTGGCCCCAGCCCATGAACAGTGCCGCCTTCCTCCCTGCTGTGCCCCGGACAGGCAGCACCCAGTGATTTCAGCACATCAGCCTGGCAGGGCTTTGCTTACCTTTTTGGATTTGTACCTCTCAGTTTTGCATCTCCATTTATTTGTGTTCTTATTCTGTGGTTCTTATTATTTGTAGGTTAATCTGTCCCTTCACCACTCTATGAGCCGTCTATGAGCTTTTCCCGGTCTTCTTTCCACTGTATCCTGCAGCTTTGTGAGGTCCCACTTTTGTACAGGACCAATGACATTTTCTGCAGTGTATGTTTTTCCCTTTAGCCCCTTATATATGGATTTTAATTCTGCTGGAGTGTGATTGTTTTTGCTTCCTTTTCTAATCATGTCCTGTATCTCAGCTCGTTGTACTTTAATTTCATCCTGTTCTCATTTTGGTGCTCCCTGTCCTTGAAAAAACTTTAATTTTTTAATAGACTCAGTGTCTTCCTGTAATCTTACAACAAGAAGCACATATTTGCTAAAATGGTCTCTGGTTTCTGTACTAAATTCATTTAGATTTATGTATGTGCTTTATGGTGTATCTTCAGTCTCCCACCCCACTGTCTTGTTTTGATTTATCAGTCCTGGAATGTGTTTGCGGGTCTGCAGGTTTCAACTGCCATTTACTGTGCTTGGCTGCTGGAGGGAATGCGAGTCCCACCCAAGATTGGCCGTGGGTCCAGTGCTGTGCCTGTGCTGCTCTGGGCTGGCTCTCCCTGCCACCGCAGTCTGAGTAGTGCGATGCTTTGGGTCACCCGCCGCCTGCTCCTGGCTGGCTCTGTTCTGCATCTGAAGGTGAAGGTGCCTGGGTTGTCGTGGTTTTCCTGAGCCTGGCTCCTCTTGCTCCACGATGGTCAAGTACACCCTGGGATCCAGGCTGAGTGGTGCATTGTCCCTTGTAGTAAGATGGAAGAGGGGTACTCTTGTTCTGTTTGGTTTTTTTTTTTGTTTGTTTGTTTTTTTACCATTTTAACCGTTTTATTTATTTTTAAAAAATTTTTATTTACTTTTACTTTATGTTTCAGTATGCTCTATGCCCAATGTGGGGCTTGAACTCACGACCCTGAGATCATGAGCCAGCCAGGTGCCCCCTCATTTTAACCATCTTAAATGTATACAGTTCAGTGGCATTAGGTACATTAACAATGTTCTGCAACCATCACCGTATTTAGTCCCAGAACTTTTTTATCCCCTACAGAGAAACCCCTTCCCCATTAAGCAGTCATTCCCCATTCTCTCCTCCTCCCCGGTTACTCATCTGCTTTCTGTCTCCGTGGATTTGCCTCTTCTGAACATTTCATATAGATGGAATCATACAATATGTACCTTTTGTGTCTGGCATCTTTCCCTTAGCATGATGTTTTCAAGGTTCATACATGTTGTAGCATGTGTCAGCGCTTCGTTCCTTTTTATGGCCGAATTGTATGCCATTGTATGGATATACCACGTTTTGTTTATCCCTTCGTCTGTTGATGTATATTCAAATTGCTTCTACTATTTGGCTGTTATGAATAGAGCTGCTATGAACAAGTTATTGTTTGAATGCCTGTTTCCAGTTCTTTCGGGTATCTACCCAAGGAGTGGAATTATTGGGTAGTTCTGTGTTTACCTTATTGAGGAACCTCTAAATTGTTTTCGACAATGGCCATGCCATCTTACATTTCCAACAGCAACGTAGGAGGGTTCCAGTTTCTCCACACTTGCCAACACTTGTTTTTTGTTTATTATGGCCATCCTGGTGGATGTGAAGTGGTATCTCCTGGTATTGATTTGCATTTCCTTAGTGACTGATGATGTTGAGCATTTTTTCATGTGCTTGTTGGCCACTTCTGTATCTTTGGAGAAATGTCTATTTCAGTCCTTTGCCTATTTTAAGTTGGGTTATCTTTTTGTTGTTGAGTTGAGGGGTTCTTTATATATTCTGAATACTGGTCCCTTATCAGATCAACGAATTTTCTCCCATTCTGTGGGTTCTCTTTTCACTGTCTTTTTTAAAAAAGAGATTTTATTTATTTATTTATTCATTCATTCATTTTAGAGAGAGAGAGACAGACACAGTGTGCATATGAGCCGGGGGAGGGGCAGAAGGGGAGAGAGAGGGAGAGGGAAGGAATCCCAAGCCGGCATTCAGTCTCATGACCCTGAGATCATGACCCAAGCTGAACCTGAGAGTAGGACGCTTAACTGACTGAGCCACGCAGGTACCCCTCTTTTCACTGTCTTGGTAGTGTTCTTTGATGCATGAAAGTTTTTAAATTTTATCTATGTTTTTCTTTTCCTTCTTGTGCTTTTGGTGTTATATTTGAAAAACCATGGCCAAATCCAAGGTCATGAAGATGAACTTCAGTGTTTTCTTCCAAGAGTTTTATGGTTTTAGCTCTTTTTGAGTTAAATTTTGTATATGGTGTGAGGTAAAGGTCCAGTTTCAGTCTTTTGCATGTGGATATACCTTACATTCAGGCCTCTGTTGAAGAGGGCCACTTTTTTCCAGCTGAATTTGGCCTCTCAAGCTACATACCCTGTAATACTTAAAATCAACTAGGAGCTTCTCAGAATCGGTTGGTAATCTTGACCACTTTGGAGTGGTTTTAGTAGAGTTCATAAAGGGATTCATAATAGAATCATTCTTATGGATGGTTCTGAGGTAGTTACACCTTTGAGGGGTTTGTAAGAAAATATCTGTATTTCTGACTTTCTCCTGTCCTAGAACTCTCCTATATGTCAAGTTTGGGAGTGTGGACTGAGTTCAGTTCTTTTCATGGTTTGGGAAAATTTGAAATAAATACTCATCTTGTTAAATCTAATCCCACTGGGTGGTCTTTATATTTGAACTCTTTGATAAAGATGGATTAGTACTCAGAAGCTGAGTGAAAAGGAAGTTTAAGAAATTGTTCTTTGTCTCTTTTCTCTATGTTTTCAGGTACTTTATGAGGGCAAGTAAAACCCAGGTTCGTCAATACTGGGTTATGAGTCTAATTGCCCAAGTATATTTTTACTATTAGTCATAATTGTCTAAGTGTATTTTTATATCTAGCCAGTATTGTGCATGAGCTGGAATTTTGCTGTTTATAGAAACCCTGAAGCTTCTTCACTCTCTAGCAGCACATACGGGTACTACCATTTGGGGAAATGATTTGGTGACTTGTTTGAAAAACATGGAAAGTCTGTACTCTTGACTCAGTAATTCCATTGGTGGGATTGTATGCTGACGAAATATTCTTAATTATGAAAAAGCACAATGACATTATGTTTATTGCAACATTAAATATGAAAAGTTGCAAACCCCGAGATAGTCTAGTCCAGTGTAACAACTCAATGGGTTAATGACCAGAGCTGACGTACCTTTTCCGTGCTGGCATCACGCACCCTACATAGGTGGTCTTATTTCACCTTCACAAGTGTGAGAAGGTTGCCATGAGGTGGCTGAGTGCCGAGGCCACACAACCGGGAAGTGGCAAAGCGAGTTGCAGCTCTTGTGCCTAGTGCAGCCATTCAGGTGATTGAGGAAGGCAGTAATGTGGGCAGTACTTTGTGATGTTGGGGAAACAGAGAAGCAGTGTGTACAGAATGCCATTTGGCTGTGTGCAAAACACCGTGCATAGGAAGTGAGATGAAGAAAGTTTCCAAGCTGATGCCAGGGACTGTGGCCTGATATCAGGGGTGGTGTAATTTGGATTATTTTTATTTTTACTTTTCTGAATTTTCTAAAATGGGCATATTGTATACTAAAGAAAACAAAAACAGCAGCTTAACATGCTGTCCTTCCGCTGTGGTTTCCTGACATGGATGGTATAGGATGCTGTGTGCTGGTAGCAGAAGGTGGAGAAGAGTCTGCCCCTGGTCTGTTCTCTGGAATGTCCTGAAACACAGCTGAAACAGTTCTAACTGTCAGATCAAAACAGATGAAGTGTAAGGAGCCAGATATACAAAAGGGCATGACTTGTAAAAACATAGGATTTAAACTTCATGGTATCCTAATAAATGAAGACATTATATGCAGTATCTTAGTTATGTTCTTCTCGGCTTAAACTTTTAACTCCTGTGTTGAAAATAACGCTAAATTTAAGCACTGTTCAGGGTCTTGATATAAATAAGATATATTTTTTAAAAAAGATATATTTGAACCTGACATTGAAACTATTTCATATATGAAATGCTGTCAGTTTTTTAGATTTGCTCATAACTATTTCAGTGTCCTTAAGCATTTGAAAAAATGAACCAGAAACAGGCTACAGAGAAACAAAACACAAAAAAGCAGATCTGGTCACAATGTATTTGGAAAAGTAGATTATTAAATAATTTGTATATTACATAACCCCACTTTTCTGTCTTATTTACACACTGAGGACGCACTGGAAGGATGTTATCGCAGGATGTCAGTGGCAGGTGTTAACAGTGGCTGGACTGAGTGTTCTCAAGTGAAGAGAAAGCACTTCCCATAAGCACGGCAGCCCAGACGGCTGCTTCACATGGGACTTTACTTTCCCCTTCTGTCTGAAAATGAGCAAGGGGGCAGTGGAACCCGGGGAAGAGGTGTTTGAGTAGTGATGGTTATAACATTGCTTTGCATTTGTGTAGCACTTCGCAGTGTGTGTGAGCCGTTTTTCCTGGACATTTCCTGCTCTGGGCAGCAACCCCTGAGTGGGATCCGCAGGTCAGGAACTGGCGTGGAGGGGAGTGGCTGCCTTTAGGCCCGGTGGTAGCAGCTCCAGGCCTTGCATTCAGGCGTCTGGTGCGTTTCATTCACTCTGAGTTTCCAGAGCACCCTGTCTGTATCTCTGATGGAAATTTCCAAACATACACAAAAGTAGGGAGAGGAGTTTTAATTAGTCACCCGGTCTAAGTAGTCATCAGCGTTGTGTCTTTCTTGTTTCCTCTATCCCCAGCTTTCTTCTGAGTATTTAAAGCAAATTCCTATGGTACTTTTTACTTTGTAAAAGTATCCCTCTATCAGTGCACGATTTCCTTGAGGGTCAAGGGTCCTGGCTCTTTCATCATATTCCCAGCCCTACTTGCACTTAAGTGTTCAATAAATATTTGTTGAAACAAAGAGTGCATTTCATTGCACCGGTCCACGGGGAGGAGGGTCGTACTCTGTAGGCTCACAGCAGCCCGGCGAGGCTGTGGTGCCTTGAATGCAGCGCAGCGGGAGCGCGCGCACGTCCTTGGAAGTCGCTCCTGCTGCTGGTGGTTGGCTTCCCCCACGTGGTGTGCAGTGGAGATGGATGTGCCCCGACACGTGCACATCGCCCATGTGCTCAACCCAGGGAAGATTAGTTGTGCCTGTGGTTTAGTCTTACTTGTAAGAACAAACAAAAGAAAACCTTTCATCAAGCATACTTTTTGATTTTTCACTTGATATCAAAATGAGGAAAGTGGAAATCAGACAGACTTGGGTTTGAACCCCATGTCTGTCCCTTCTCTGTGGAATAGGTCCTCTCTGGACCTCAGTTTCTTCATACAGAAGATGGGGTAGTAACTCTTCACAGTGGTGAAGATCAGGAGATCCTGAGGCTTCCTAAGTCCTGGTGCAGAGTAGGCCCTGAGCACGCACTGACTCTGTCTTCTTCCCGCCCGTGAGGTGCGGGACTGAGCACAGTGCCTCTCTTCGGTGGGTGGTTGTGCAGATGGAGTGGGGTCATGGAGGCCCTTAGATGGGGGCCAGTGTGCGCTGTCCTGGAGCTGCGCCCGGCGGCGGCGGCCTCCCTTCTATGAGCGTCCTTTTATAGTTTTGTACCTTTTAGAGGGCTGGCCTCCTTCCCTGTCCTGTCTGCTCTGTCTGGACCTCCCCCTCCCAGAGGGAACCATTCAACTGTTTTTATTATTTTATTATTTTGATTAATTCTTCCATTGCTTCTGTTTGAAAATGTAGAAATAATAATATATATATACACAGTTGCTTTTAAGTTTTATTTCTGCATGTGCGCACACGCGCACACACACACACACCCTCTTTACACAAAAGGTAGCAGGCTCCATATGTGTTCTGTACCTTTCTTTTTTCCACTTAATAGAATCTAGAGATCATTCCATAGCTGTATAAAGATCTTCCTCATTCCTTTTATGATCGTATAGTATTGTTTTTTTTTTTTAATGTGCTGTAGTGTATTCAACCACTCGCATTATTTTCAGTCTTTTGCTATAATATTTTGCAGCAGATAGCCTTGTATGGACTTCATTTTATGCTCTTTGCCAGAGTATCTGTGGAATGGACTCCTTGGAGTGGGCATGCAGGGTGAAAGGGTAGATGTGTGGGTTTGCTAGGTTTTGGCAGATTCCTGTCCTCAGGGCTCACCTCAGGCCCCGTTGGATCAGTGGTGCCCAGAGTACCGGTTTCCCCACGGCCTCACCCACGGTGCCTGTTCATTTTTTTTTTTTTCTGTCAATCCAATGATGATAATGTATTTTAGTTTAGTTTTCTTTGTTTTAAAATGAGGTTGGTCAAGCATATTTTCACGTTTAAGTTTAAGGGCCATTTTTACTTATTTTTTTGTGAACGGATTCTTTTAGTTTTTGCCCATTTTTCTACCAGATTGTTAGTTTATTCTCAAATTTTAGAAGCTCTTATAGATGAGGGATATTAGCCCTCTATGATACTTCGCAGAAAGTCTCCTCAGATCGTGCTGTGCTTGGGCACCGGCGTGATTAAGATCACTAATACAGCCTCAGCCCTTGGGTCCCCCTTGATTTGGCCAGGGAGTCAGCCACATGGTGGAGGGTCATAGGCTTGCAGTGCACACGACAGCTAGCTCTGCCTGGGGAGTCGGAAAGGCCCCTGGAAGTGGTGGCATTTGATCAGGGTCTTGAGCACAGGAGTTTTCTATCTGCAGTAAGATTCTGGGCAGGGGAAGGATCTATCCAAAAGCATGGGCTATAAAGGAGCTGGTATGTTTGGGTCAGATGGTTTTGGGGCTGAGGTAGTAGGCCCTGGGGTGGGTGGGAGAGGAGCCTGTCAGGTTGGAAAGAGCCCTGAATGCCACGGTTGACTTCCCTCCAAGACGCAGGAAAGCCAAGGGGATGTTTGTAAGTGGGCCGGGGCACCTTACTTTGGGCAGGATGCCTATTCACGTCCTCCAGGGAGCTTTTAAACTCTGTGGCTACCTGGGCCCCTGTTGCCGGGGGTTGGTGGAGCTGGCAGTGTTTCAGAACTTGCTAGGTAATGCTGCTGGCAGTGGGAGTTGAATGCCAACAGAGGATTGGCACTCTGGTTGGAGGAAGGATGGTAGAGAATGGAGGACAGGGGCTCCCTGACTTCAGTGCGCTCAGGTACCTCCTGGGGCTCTGGTCAGAAATTCATATTCTCAGGATTTAGGAGAGCGGAGTGCTCCTTTCACAAGTGTTCCAGGGGTTCTGATAATGGTGGACTGGGTCACCGTTGAGAGACACTGAGACACAGAGATAGGAGACAGAATGATTTAAGCCCAAGGTGGGGATTTGAACTAAGCTGATGGCAGAGGGCCTGAAGATGGAGTAGAATCTTGGGTGATTTTAAGGTGGGGTCGGGACTGGGTAACCAGTTAGGGATGGGGAGTGAAGGCGGAATGAGTTGCATATGCCTGATGCTTCTTTCAGCTTTGATGGCACTGTAAACTAAAGAGAAATACAGGGTGGTGGGAGAGCAAGTTAGAAAGTGGGGGGGGCAGTGATGAAGAGGCTGGTTTGACATAAGTTACATTTTGAGTGTGAGGCCTTGGACCTCGGGACACCAGCGTTTGGTGATAGAACAGCCACTGATGGTGACCGAGCAGGAGCTAACTCAGCCAACCCACTTTTATTAGACAGGAATGCATTTGGCAGATTGATGATGCCTTAGGATGCCACACTGTGCCTTTCCACCTCACCAGCTTTAGACGGCTGGCTCCCGACTCACGGTCTCCCCATGGCTGCCACAGCTCTAGACATGGTGTCTGCATTCAAGGCAAGAGGGACACAGAAGGGGGACTTGAAGCCACATGTGTTCTCACACATTGGTGAAGCAATGCACTTGCCTCCCCAGCCCCTGGCAGGACATTCGTGTAGGTCTCTGTGACCACGTCTGAATCATGTGGCCAGGGCTAGGGAAGTGTGATCACTGTTGTGATGTTGGCCGTACTTGGTACAACCAGCCCACTCAGAATTGAGAGTGCATTAGAAAAGAGGGGAGGGAGTCCATGGGGCCAGTAATAAGAAAACCCTCAGATTTAGGGAAAGTGGGCGTGAACTCCAGATGAAAGGGAGCAAGGAGCAGCTCTTTTGGAGAATTTGAGCCTTACTCTTTGGGGCCACTTTTTGGTTTTCTGCTTTGGTCCTTCCTCATATTACTGGGGACAGGAAGGAGACATCTTCCTAACTCTCAGTGGAACTTCAAGTGATATAGGGGCTTTGGGACATGGTTGCTTTTAATGTTGCAGGCAGTGCATTGAAGGAGGAAAACCAGGGTGGTGGCATAGGGCAAGTTGGGTTCTCTTGATTGGTTTAAGAAAAGAGTGGCTGTCCTTTTTTCATGAGTTAGCATTTTTGGGGTCTTTAGAAAAAAACTCATGTGGGGCGCCTTTGTGTCTGATTGGTGGCACCAGATACAGGGTCTGGCTCTGTGGAGTTGAGAGGAATTCTCCAGCACAGCAGTAACCCACGTGTG
This sequence comes from Ailuropoda melanoleuca, assembly GCF_002007445.2. NCBI lineage: Eukaryota > Metazoa > Chordata > Mammalia > Carnivora > Ursidae > Ailuropoda > Ailuropoda melanoleuca. The sequence continues at coordinate 192,786,263 of NC_048219.1, forward strand.
CCTCGGGTCTCTTGGTCCTGCTGGTTGTTGGTGCCTTGGAGACACCAATGTGTCAACATTCAGTTGTGGCCTGACTTCTTAGCTTCTGAGTGTGCAGACTTCTTAGCTTTTGAAAGGATGTGGTAAAACTGGGTGGTAGGTAGGTAGGGGAGTCGTAGGTAAGTTGCAGGTAGTTCTGAATCAGGATGAATCCAGATGAATTTGTGGATGGTGTTTTAGGAATTGATGAAGCTACCTTTGCTTAATTTATTTAAATCAGAGTTATCAGTAGATTTTTATGATTCATTTTGCCAACAAATATTTTTGGTCTGCTGTTCAGGCCCTAGGTTTGAATTCCGGGTCATCTTTTTACTAGATGTGTGGCCTTGAGTGACTTACTCAGTTCTTTGGGCCCTCAGTTCCCTAATCTGTAAAATGGGAATATTACTACATAACTCCAAAGTTGATGGAAGGTTAAAAGGTAAAAATGCGTCATATGTATGTAGTAAGTATGATGGGTACTCAGTAAGCATTTAAAATAACCTCTAAGTCTTTGGGTACGTCATACATAAATTTTGTGAACAAACCATCCTATTTATGGTGTTCATACACTATACATTATATATCCTGTAGTACACTATGCTATATACTGTAAACCGTAGGAGGTTTGAGATAAGAGTAAAGGGGGCCTCATTTTTCTCTGTGGTCTGTTCGTAGGCATTTAACTGTGGACAAGTTATTCAGTCTCTCAGTGCTCAGTTTTCTTATTTGCCAATTGGAATATTAGCATGTATTTGTCCTATTAAGAAGGCAAGCAGATGTAAAAATGCTCATGAAAATTTCAAGTGATATGCAAATTTAAGGTCATAAGTTTTACTAGCTTTTTCCCCACAGAAATATTTTAATAGTTCTTTTGTGTATTAACTTTTATGCTAATATCCCCACTTTTTTTGAACTTTGTGAATTTGGATGATGTGGACTCACATCGTCAGGTTTGTGTAGGTTTTTGTTGGAGGATTAAAAAGGTTTAAGGACAAATAGATCGTGGATGTGAACATTGGGCTCGATTTTCACTCCTCTCTTCTCCTTTCTCTTCCCCCTTCTTTCCTGGCCTGCCTGCAACCCCTAGCCCTGTCCACTCAGGCAGGCTGGTCGTCAGGAACACGTGCAGATTCTCACGCTTAACACGCATGAGACGCTGCTGGCACCAGGGGAGCTCTGCCTGAGATTTTACTTCTATCCTTTTGTTGACTAACTTTGTTTTCCCTTTCTTTTCACATGCTGAGTAACATGCATGTAAATGTCAGTGCAGCATAAATGCGTGTAATAAACTGCTTGTGTGAACTCAGCAGAGCAGCAGGATGTCGCCCCCAGGGATCCTTTCTGTCCAGCACGCTGCCCTTCAGCATCTCTTAGTCACCATTGGACTTGCTCCGGTTCATGCCTTCTGCCAGTTTTCCATTTAGCAGTTACTTTTTCTTGTTACTGTTTTGCAGGGGTTCTTAGAATGTTCTGGATGCTGGCTCTGGCCATTGGCAGTATTGCGTGTGTCTTTTCCCAGACCGTGGCTTCCCTCTTCCCTTTCTTTGTAAGGTATCTTTGATCAACAGAAGTTCTCAGTTGGAATATAATTGGCTTTAGCAGTTTTATAGTTTGTGTTTAGTGTTTTTTTCAATCCTATTCAGGACTCCCTCCACCCAGTCCCAAGGTCATAAGGCAATTCTCCTTTATTGTCTGTTGAAACTTTTAAAGTTTTGCCTTTTGCATTGCATCTGTAGCCCATGTGTGTGACGTGCGGGACCGAGAGCATTTTTGCCCTTGGATAATCTGTTGTCTTAGGCCCAGCCACTGACTGGTCCCTCCTCGCCCCCAGCTGGAGAAGCTGTTGCTGTCACTTGTCACACTTTCAAATCTGCCAGCATCAATTTCTGGGCTGTCCTGAGCCCCAAATGCTGCTTCTAGTCGTTTGCTTTAAGGACTAGTCAGGACAGGCACAGACTGTTTTGTTATAGCACTGTTCTTGGAAGCATTGTTGATAGTATTGAGCGGGACGCATTCCACCTGTTCTAGCAGCCCAAGTGAGGTGAATGATGCAGGCACATCAGTAGAAGGAAATACCCTGTAGCTAATATGGAAGGGTGTTGACAATGTATCATGACAAAAAATAGGAAGTTAAAGTGTGGTATGTGCACTATGATCCCATGTTTATAAAAAGTTCAAAAACATGTGGGTTAAAAAAACCCACCTCCAAGGGGCGCCTGGGTGGCACAGCGGTTAAGCGTCTGCCTTTGGCTCAGGGCGTGATCCCGGCGTTGTGGGATCGAGCCCCACGTCAGG